>NW_024715645.1:365000-530000 GCF_018991925.1 Homarus americanus | reverse complement strand
TCTGGTCGTGGTGACTTGAGTATTTCCTTGGTATTCCCACACTTACTCCAGGGGGCTAGATCACCCTTAGATCTCCTCCTACTCCTCTTTTTTTACACTCACTCAACATGCACTGGCTCTCCTGCACCCTGCCCCCGGCATGACCACACCCATTCTCCTCCCAGTCTCTCTTCTCAGAACTAGAGCCATGACTGGGTGCGTTAGTGGACCCAACTCTCTCACTCTTACAAACCAGGTCCATTACTATTTGGTTAAGTATGGAGTGTTCTATTTTCTTTCTCCTATAACTAGCCGCTATTTGAGTGTCTGTCCGTGCTTTGATGGACACAAATTAGATCGATTTAAAAAATAATTAATCCTTCTTTGGTCTATTTTAGCTCAGAGGTAATTGCGAGAAATTACTGAAACTGAACAACGTAAATGTTCGTCACTGATGTAAGACATATGGTGGTGGTTCTCCGAGACCCCATAAGGTAAAACAAAGGTGATCGAGAGCAGGTCATTAGCAACACTCAGCCACACAGAAAAAAAAATCATGAAAATTTCGATCATCTCTGAATGTGGGACTGAGCTAAACTCACGGACCCAAATATTATATAAATGAAGACACATGTACTTATTCCCTGCCATTTTATATATTAGATTATTCTTATAATATTACTAAATAATAATATCATGATCTTGTCTTAATTTTAAAGATTTCTGAAGCCTTTCGCTAGATCAGTTTAATATGAGTAAACACGACACTACAGAACTACAGGTATATGAAAAACACGTAATTGACACAACCTACTGTACGTCTTACGTTCTATACATTCATTTAAACATTTAGAAAAGACGAACGCACGTGATTCACTTGTTTGGAAAAATTCAATCACGTCCGAGAGAAGACATATTGTTTGTTTCAGTATGGACGTGAGCTTCGTACGGACAAAGACCGAAATCCCGCGTATGAAGGAAGTTTGAAATCCTATACGAATCCTCTGAGCTGACCCCCCCTCCCCCCCAGATGCGCCAAACAAGACAACAAAAGACCACAACTCTGCCAAAATTCGTCGAAACTTTCCATACCATCAAAGTAAATACGCACACCACCAACCAAATACATCGTGTGTACCAAGTCTCGTAATATTCAGTCGAAAATTTTTTTGACGTGTTGATTTTACAATAATATGATTGTAAATAAACAGACAGACATGATTACATACAGGCAGACAGACACAGATAGACAGACACGCCAATAGAAACACACACATTGATTTCTACATCCCTGGGTCGGGGCGGAGGTGTGAAATATTATATATGAAGGCAGTACTTTCACGTCAGGCCAACATTTATAGACAAATATCCAAATCCATGAATGTGAGTCTTACATCGACAATAGTACCTCTACCAACACGCACACGCACACACACACACGCACCAGTAGCCGGACAGATAATAGAGGAGGAGGGGGGATAGAGAAAGGGGTGGGAGGAAGGGGGATAGTTGGAGGAGAAAGAAGAGGAATAGAAGGAAAAAAGGAGGAAGAGGAGCAAGAAACGGAAAAGGAGAAGAATCTTTAGCCTCGCGTATGGAGCAGCCTCGTATAGCGTGTCTGAAGACGTATTCTCAAAGCATTATGGTGGACGGTAAGTGTGAATGACATCCAGTATAATCAAGACTACTGATAAACAGAGAGAAAAAGCTAATGGTGAAGAATTGTGTTTACGTATCATGAGTCACAGGTAATATTATGTTGTATCGTAGATCATAAAGTTATAATGGTTACAAATGATGAAGTCAAATGATACCTGGCCAATTTTTTTTATGACCAGATAATGTCGAAATATATTATCCAAAAAAAATTACACTGAAGACTAGGTAATATATCAATATTTTTTTTTCATCTCCTGGACACTCATCTTAGCATTCCTGATTTAAAGTGACTTACAAAAAAAAAGTTTTTTTTTTTAGTGTAATATAATATATAGTTCTTTGCTAAGGTTAGTTATGGCTGATGTTTGCAATTTAAGTTCGAAGAAAGATCTTAATTTCTATGATGCATTAGACAAGAGTAAGGATAGGCCAATTGACAATGACTACACAAGGTACAACTTACTAAGGAAGGGAGAGTTAGTGGGCAGACAACACCGACAGACTCCTTCAGAACATCACAATTACTCGGTGTTTTAAGCATTTGCAATTTTTCACAAGCGAACATAAAAAAAAACGAAGGGACGTATCTCACATTATCTTCTGTTTATGGCTAAGTGTTGCAGCTGTGAATAGCCGGTGTGTGGAAGCTGCAGGAGGAGGAGGACGCCGAGAGTGATGGGTGGGAGGCGGGGAGTGAAGGGTGGATGGATAATAGCTGACATTTGACCGTGGCTTGATACCGTATCAGATTGATGGACACTGAATAAAACGATCAGGTGGCGCCCAACATATAAAGCTGAGGAATGGATAAAGATCAGCTTGACCATGATACTTGATGGCTTAAAATGGATAAAATATGAGAGTTCGTCGTGCTCGTTCGTGGACAGTCCCGAGACACAGGCAGCTCGAAGGCCAGGGGGACGACCGGCAAAGAGGGAGGTGAGGCTTGATTGATGAATTAGCGACGGTGTGAGTTAGCGGATAAAGCCAGGAATCAGAGGATAATCGTGATCACTGGATAATAAGTGAGATTTTGCCTCGTTGAACAATCGGCATAAACAAAGATAACAGGAGACGGCACAGCCTCAGAAGCCATCACAGGGGCAGGATGCGCATGGCTCTTTTTAGTCTTTAATTTTTTCACTTACAGATTATTAATATGTTATCTCGCTTCTCAATCGTTAAATTACTTTGAAATTACTCACGGCGGTAAGTTTCTTCACTATGGTTCATCAGGGAAGGTGTGTGCTGGCTACCTGAGCTGGTGTTTGTACCTGTAGAGCGGCGGCGGTGGCGGCGCACCTGTCGTGCTTTAATAGTCTCAAGGAGGCTATGATGGACGCTCCACCACCCCGGGGAGTGCAACATATGGTACGCAGCTCTGACTACTACTACTACTACGACTGATGCTCCTGTTATTCATGTTCCTCTTGCTGATGCTGTATTTGTTGTTGCTGTTGTTGGTGCTGCTAATTTTGCACCGCTGCTGCTGTTGTTCTTGTTGCTTCCTTTACCTATCTGCTACGACTGCCAATACCTCTACTTCACCTGCTGTCGCTGTATTTCTGTTGACTACTTTCGCTACACCTGATGCTGCTGCCCTGGCGCCTCACCCACATTATCTACCGGCTATTATATTAACGCCATGTTAAGTGAGGACGTCAAGCGTTAAATTGTTACCGCTGGTCTTCCATACATGGTCTAATGTGTCAAAATAAACACCTGTCGAGGAGGAGGACTTACTGCCACCGTCAGGGTCATGCAGGGCCTATACCACACAGAGGATGTCAACGGCAAGGTTCATGCAGGGTTCAGGTCAGGTAAGCAGGGGTGAGGCAGGTTTATGAGGGGATTTAAGATTGGATAAAATGCAGTACGATTAGACCAGGACTGAAGGTAGTCTGTTGGTGTCTCGCTCATACATCATTTGTTTTTTAGGCAGGTATACGAGGGGTGTGAGGGAGAGACGACCAAGGTGTGTTACGGTGTGCTGTGGAAGGGAGTAAGGAGTCAGGGAGGGAGTAAGGAGTCAGGGAGGGAGTAAGGAGTCAGGGAGGGAGTAAGGAGTCAGAGAGGGAGTAGTAAGAGGAGTAAGGAGTCAGAGAGGGAGTTCAGGTAGTCAGAGAGAGGAGTCAGGGAGGGAGTAAGTAGTCAGAGAGGGAGTAAGTAGTCAGAGAGGGAGTAAGGAGTCAGGGAGGGAGTAAGGAGTCAGGTAGGGAGTAAGGAGTCAGGGAGGGAGTAAGGAGTCAGAGAGGGAGTAAGGAGTCAGGGAGGGAGTAAGGAGTCAGGGAGGGAGTATAGAAGAGATTCAATGACCCAGCGAATAGTCCTTCCTCGGGCACTCAAGTTGGCCAATAGGAGATAGACAGAATGCAACTAATAGCGATGAAATATTGATGGCTATGTTGACTATTGATGCTAGTGGTGATGATGAAGGACGACATCTTTGCATTGGTACTATTAGATGATGATGAGTCTGGGGTTTGGAGACCATGGCCAGGAATGATTATCTACAGTAAATAAAGTGATTCTGAAGTTACTGAAAGCCCATCATTACCTTCTATTTACTCATGTGATATACTTCTTGCTCTAAAGACATTGAAATTACAGAAGCAAGAATACTTAGTCAAAATACTTCATAATCGTATATAAAAATATCAATATTCATAAAATTTGTAGTAATAGGGATATTTAAAGAACGTTTTCGCTCAACATTCCTGGAGATGTGGAAACAAGAGCAAGAAAATGAAGAAAAAACTGTCGGCAGGTCTTCGGTGTTCGCCCGGAGTTGGTGCTGGAAGACTGGTGTGGTGGCGACAGGTCCAGGCTGTGTGGGGGCTGGTTTTGTCCCCAGTGTAAAACCTCTTACAAACTTTGACAAAGAGTCTTACTGATTATATATATTTAATATTTCAATCACTCTTAATAATCTTAAACAAAGTATAATAACTTTATATCTGAGTTCAACGAGACAAACGATAATTTTATATAATACTAAAAAAAAAACCACGAGTGTGTTTAGCGAATTTTCTCTCTTTTTTAAGGCATTATTATTTGATCCAAGCTGTCTTGAATAGACTGTGGTTAATCGACCTTCAAACTGTCCCGTATGTGCCAAAATTATATTATGTTCTTGGTCTAAAATTGCACCGAATAAGAAGTTCTCTCGCTCGACAAGTTCATTTGCATGTATAACAAAAACAAAACAGCTTTATCATTAAGGTACTTTTCAAATAATACATTATCACATGACTCACCTCCCCCCATCCAAGTCTTACCGATGACTTGTTTTTCTTAATACCGGTATTACTTAATCTATGAACCAACAACATAAATGCCAGATCACCTTGAAGAAATAATAGGCATTAGTTTCGCCTTTTATTCCCGGTACGGTGTCGCCATCACTGTTTAGCCCTCAGAGGTCACCAAGACGCCCCAGACTGACCCCGTCACTTAGGTTGCTACTGCAGGAGTCCCGTTAAAACCCATGAGGGATATTGGTGGTTAAAGCAGTCAGGAATTTTAACGCTGTTGGCCCGACCTCATCTCTCTTCTCCTTGGTAAGATTCGACTTTTCATTCTTCTTGTATTTCCAGCGTGAACCCGTTTGTTATTCTTCGTCTTATCAGGATGTATTTAAGTCTTAATAGAGTTAGGTGATGATAACAGTAGCCAGTTTCTCAGCAAGGAAGTATTTTCTCTTCTACTTTGGTCTTCTATGAGAATTTAGTGTTTTATGAATAAGAACTATTTTCTGTTCCGAGTAGTTTCGATCCGGTAGCAATACGTACCCCAGAAGTGGCGACGAGGCTGCTTCCTCCTCGCGGGTTACTTACTGCCCACAAAATATAGCACTGCTGATTGATCATGCGGCACACGTAAACAAAAACCTGTCACCCTCAGAACTAACACTTGAGGGAGTTGTTAAGTAATTGTCGTACTGAAGGGATGGATAACCCGGAGGAAACAACTGAGAAGATAATGAATAGTCGGTAATGATATGCCATTATGTTGAGGAAGAAGATGGGTGCATATCATTAATTCATGACCAGGTCTGCTGATGATGGAGTTTAACCCAAAGAACGTAGACACCGCACACAAGAGTCCCAACTTGTCATAGTGAGGAGTCCAGAACGGTGACTCCCTTTCTGTAAATAATATGAGAGAGCAAGTGCATGAGACAAGAGATCCCGGTGTGTGTTTCCTTGTAGCGGCTCGATGAGAATGAGAGACGGAGCCAAGACACGCAGATTATGCCTGCCACTCATCCTCTCGCCTCTTGTCTGGGTTACCAAGGGGGTCGACGTGGGGTAGGGAGGAGTATAAATGGGGTCAGAAATTGGGGGTGGGTATGGTTTGGGGTGGGTATGGGTTGGGGATGGGTATGGGTTTAGGTAAGAGGGAGGTGGGGGAATGGTGGGGTGGGAAAATAAGAGGGAGGTGGGGAGTAGGTAGGGGTGGGATATGTAGTATGCCCAGGGCTGTGTTAACTACATCATCACAGGTTGTTGGGGTGGGGATAAGATCAAAGAGAGGGCGCTTATATGGGTGCTGAAAGTGCAAATGGGGGGAGATCACTGGAAGACTGGCAGGGACGGGCCGAGTGATTATGTTGTTATAGGTGTGATGTACGGATTGGTTATGCCGTATAAGGAATCTCAAGAGGTCCAATCTAATATCGAATTAGGTTTTTGTGGGCAGGTGAACGGGCTGGGGGGGGGGTCGGGTCAATTTTATTTTCCTTGACGTGACTAACTGTCGAGTCTCATGGATAACTCGTAACTCATAACACACTGTATACAATGACAACCTCAGCTAGTGGCAGGAAGACGACCAATGAAGTATATAGATTCGGTGTTAAATATCATTGGTATACATTTCATCGTGGAAGGTTTAAAAGACTTTATCATTTCAGTAAATCCAAATCCAATACTATCAATTGCCTGTATTACTGTAGTGGATATGATTGATAAAGATAAAGTTGTTGATGAGAGACAGACAGACAGACTGATAAAAAGACAGATATACACACACATACATATCAAACGACCACGAACACACACTATCACTCACACATACGTCACGACCTTATGTGATTTGCGTGACCAGAGACAAACGTGAGATAAGAGATGCCTCCCTTCACCAAGTGTAGGGTGTAATCCCCTGACCTCCTGCTGACCCTTACCTGTGGAGGAGCGAGCAAACGGGACCGTCCAGGTGAGGCTGTGTGACGCTGAGAAACAGGCCTCGTGCTATTCTCCTTGGAACACTCACTATGGCCTAAACTACTTATGTACGGGATCCCCTCTGAGCTGAATGAAATCATCTAACGTTAGCTATATAAAGTATTAAATCTGGCGTCCCCGTAGTGAGTAGGTTAGTGGATATAATGTACTAACTTAAAATACAGGGCCCTTTTTTTTAAGTATACTGCCTAACTTGGAATGTCATGCTCTGTTTTGAAGCATAATTCCCTTATTTAAATGCCTTTTTTTATTAACAAATTGTCCCTATTTCAATACTGTGTTCTTATGTGGAAGATTTTGCTCTTTACTGGAAAACTGAGCCCTTATTTGGAACACTAATCCTCACTGGAACACATTACTCTGTTTTGCAGCACACTATCCTTATTTGAAACACTGTGCTCTAATTAGGGACACTGTGTTTACGTGTAGCTCTTTGCTCATCCCGAGAACAAAGAGTCAATTTTCAACTCTTAATGGTCTTACTTGAAACTCTTTGTGAATGGAAAATTGAGTATACGGTAATTGTAATTCCCTATTTAGAATTTCAGTATATTTTCAGCAGTGAGTGTGTGTGTGTGTGTGTGTGTGAGAGAGAGAGAGAGAGAGAGAGAGAGAGAGAGAGAGAGAGAGAGAGAGACCATATTTAGTACACACACACACACACACACACACACACACACACACACACACACACACACACAGCTCAACAGTAAAGTTAACAAAACCATCGAATCCCTATTTAATGACTAAATCTAACCCACACACAAAAATCCAAGCTCTAATTAAATGATAATTATAAAAAAAAATTATAATAATTTCATAATGCTGTATTAATCAGTATTATTGGCGTTAGATAGACACAGACAATAGCTCTATCTTACCCCCACCTGTCTGAGGCAATAATCATCCAACACAAACTCGCCAAACTCGATATTAAGCGAATAATCTCAAATTAAACTTGCTTTTAAAATCTCCCGTTGTTGAAAATGGTTTGTTTAATTAGCAAGTTGACAAGTTTCTTTCCCAAAAGCCGCTGGGAAGATAAGAGGATCGTTTATTTTTGTTGGGGAAGACAGACACACGAACCCATATACCAACCATGACTGACGTGAAAGTGAAAAACGACACCACAAACACAGTGAGAGCGAACATTATGAGGGCGAACAACCACCACTAAGCGAACCAACACAATTCAGTCCAACGCGGGTGAGAGCGAACGATATGGCGAGCTATACCTGTGATCACCTGTAATAAACGAACACTAACATTGTGCCGACGAACAATTTAAGAAAGCTTACGATACTATCCAACAAATATACAGGTTTCATACTAGATCTGGCGGCCTTTATCGTGCGTTTAATATCGAGTAATTCAACAGAGGCAAGCATCCTACCTGTCAATCACCCCTCACTACATCACGGCACAGGTAAGCGAAGTATAATAACAAAGGCTATAGACTAGACGCGTGTGGTGGAGTGGGTAGCCTGAGTGGGAGTGATAATATCCACACTACGCTCGACACTATGCTCCACTATGCTCCTCCACCACACTGATAATATCCATACTTCACTCGACACTATACTCCTCCACCTCACTGATAATATTCACACTACACTCGATACTATGCTCCATTATGCTCCTCCACCTCACTGATAATATCCATACTTCACTCGACACTATGCTCCATTATGCTCCTCCACCTCACAGATAATATTCACACTACACTCGATACTATGCTCCACTATGCTCCTCCACCTCACTGATAATATTCACACTACACTCGATACTATGCTCCACTATGCTCCTCCACCTCACTGATAATATTCACACTACACTCGATACTATGCTCCACTATGCTCCTCCACCTCACTGATAATATCCACACTACACTCGACACTATGCTCCACTATGCTCCTCCACCTCACTGATAATGATTTTTCAATAAAGTACAAAGACTAAGTTAGGAAAGGTTAAGTTAGGTTAGGTTAGGTTAGGTTAGGTTTGGGATGTTTAAACAGGTGAAATAATCTGGGGTGACTAATCATCAGGTGAAATAAACTGGGGTGACTAATCATCAGGTGAAATAAACTGGGGTGACTAATCATCAGGTGAAATAAACTGGGGTGACTAATCTTCAGGTGAAATAAACTGGGGTGACTAATCATCAGGTGAAATAAACTGGGGTGACTAATCATCAGGTGAAATAAACTGGAGTGACTAATCTTCCGATGAAATAAACTGGGGTGACTAATCTTCAGGTGAAATAAACTGGGGTGAATCTTCAGGTGAAATAAACTGGGGTGACTAATCATCAGGTGAAATAAACTGGGGTGACTAATCTTCCGGTGAAATAAACTGGAGTGACTAATCTTCCGGTGAAATAAACTGGGGTGACTAATCTTCAGGTGAAATAAACTGGGGTGACTAATCTTCAGGTGAAATAAACTGGGGTGACTAATCTTCAGGTGAAATAAACTGGGGTGACTAATCATCAGGTGAAATAAACTGGGGTGACTAATCTTCAGGTGAAATAAACTGGGGTGACTAATCTTCAGGTGAAATAAACTGGGGTGACTAATCTTCCGGTGAAATAAACTGGGGTGACTAATCTTCACATGATCAGAGGGTTATATCGGGCACACTGAACGATACTCCAATGTGACCGTGAGAGCGTGGGTCTGTTGACAAAATAAGAGACAAGAGGAGAAGAAATACCAACTGGATAATATATAAGAGACATCAAGGGAGAGACATAACCGTGTAAGAGACAACGAGACAACGACGAAACTTGATTAACCTTTAGTTTACGAGAGACTTTACGAAATACTTTACGAGACACACCAAACAAGGCTACACATCATGTTTGTAAATGACAATGAGGAGAGATATAGGTTATGAGACACCTGAGGGAGGGAGGGAGGGAGGGAGGGAGGGAACTATCATCCATAAAGTGTAAAAGAGACACTGAGGTGAGACATAATTATCATTCGTTATGTGTGATATGATTCTGGAGTACAAGACACATTAGAGAAATGAATTACATTGAGAAATATAAACGAGAGAGGTCATCCATGAATTACTATCAATACACTAAATTCGTCTTGATGTACAAATGACGTAATACCAATGACGTCATATACACCTGTTACCAATGACGTCATACACACCTGTTACCAATGACGTCATATACACCTGTTACCAAAGACGTCATATATACCTGTCACCACGTCATATACACCTTTACCAATGACGTCATATACACCTGTTACCAATGATATGTCTATACGTCTATCAGACGTACACTGTCACCACACTTTCAATATGACACGTATAATAATCCTTACGTCTATCAGCACACTATCAACATTACACTGACCAGGCCAACACTGATCTCACACACACACACACACACACACACACACACACACACACACACACACACACACACTACCTGTAAAAAAAACCACCAAAGAAACTCAAACATCAGAACAGGCTTAACTAACTTTTGACTTAACCTTGTAGACATAAAACAACATGAGAAACAACACTCCCGGTCCTACATTGCGGCGACGATTATCATATTAATAACATCTATCTCTGACAACTGGCCAAGACCACATTACTCAGAGCAGGAGCATAACTTGGCCCTGGTTAATACTTTATGTAGATGTCTCAATACCTTGCGATAATTCAGATAACAATACACATGTTTCTTTGAACAGCTAAATCTATACTGTTTATGATTTTGGTTTTTTTTTGGGTCTAATTACATGTTGTACTCTAGCTAGGCAATCATCCTGTGTCATCTTAGAGTACATGTATATAAAAGATGCTTCAAGTATGCACAGTTATAATGGAGTAAGGTTAAGCGTATTACACTACACGATATATAATGACTCTATAACAAGCACCATATAAGGACGAGTGGGTTAGTTATAAAGATCTCCAAGTATATTAGTTCAGTCTGTCATTCAGGATTAACATCCATAGAGCTAGATGAAGCAACTGACATATCAACAAGTATCAAACAATTATATACGTAATTTATTCAAGCCACTAATTAAAACTCCAAAGATAATTATTCCTTAACTATCTTCTAAATCAAAGGGAAATAAGCAAAAAATACTCAAAAGGTTTATATTTCTTAGATAAGATGATCATTTATCCTTTAAAATACGTGGTTTATTAAGAGCTTCTCCGGGTAATACAGAGAGGGGAGGGGATGATGGGGGTACCGTAAGAGGGACAGGAAGGGGTAGGTGTGAAGGGGGAGGAGGGATAGGAAGGGGAAGAGTAGGAGGATGAGGAAGAGGGGGAGGAGTTACCATATGTAGCAAGAGATAAACAAGGAGGAATGGGAGGAGGAGAAGAGGGGGTGGATCTCAAGGGAAAGAGTGGATAGAATAGGTGAAGAAATAAAGGGTAAAGGAGAGGAAGAACGTAAATGAAGAGGAGTAAAGAGAAGGGATAGGTAGGAAGGGAGGAAGTAGAGAAGGATTGGATAGGTGAGATGTGGGGGGAGAAGGAGAGATAGGAAGGAAGATGTGGAGGTAGAGAAGAAGGAAAGGAAAGTAGATAGAGAAGAGGAATATGTAGAGAAGAAGAAGAAGAAGAAGCAGAGAAAAGATAGAAGGGAAGATGAAGGGAGTAATATCACTTTCTTCTTGGCATTATCCACCTCAACACACATGACTGGACTCTGGTAACTCCATGACAATAAATATCGATAGAGAGCAATCTGAACCTCTTCTCCTACAGCGCTACGAAAGGTCACACGATCTGAACCTATGCCATCAATCCTCTGGCACTCACGATCAAACACTCCTTCTCTTCCTTCCTCAAAATTCACGACTCCAAAAAATAACAAAAAATAATCATAATAGTTATATAATAAGTTCTAGGATACAATTAACAGGTTTTTATTTATACATTATTGTTTTATATAAACCTGTAGATAAAATCAAAGCAAATAAAACACTCGCTCGAAACTCACAATAATAAATGGGTGATCAATAACTTGCCCTGACAATACAAGTTATGTTTCGTGGAAGTTGATAAGTTATGTTCACAATGTTCCTCTTATCTCTCTCTCTCTCTCTCTCTCTCTCTCTCTCTCTCTCTCTCTCTCTCTTCTCTCTCTCTCTCTCTCTCGCTCTGTTCTGCTGTAACTTCCCTCGCCTATATTAAGCGACTGGTAAATGAATGGGGTGCTAAGTCAGATGAGTTACTAATTCATAAAATCCTTTACTAAGATAACCAATAAGTATATTAATATTAATGATAATAGACTTTCAAAAGCAATAATTATGACATCAACAACAAAACAATTAATAGAAAAATAAAAATTATAATAATAATAATAATAATAATAATAATAATAATAATAATAATAATAATAATAATAATAATAATAATAATAATAATAATAATAATAATAAAGACTCGGCAGGTATGTTTCAGTACTACTCACCTGGACAAGGACTTTCACTATTTAGGTCTTCAGTCAATATATTAAAACCAAATATTTCTGAAACCTGACCTGAAATTTATGAAAGGATTATGTAATAGTTTCCTCATTTTCCTATTTAAGTTTCCCTCCCCCAGAACCTCCTCATTTAACACACACACACACACACACACAGACCTTTCTCCTTGTTTGATGGAGCCTACACCGGCGTATCTCATCCAGGCACGAATTGTATGGTGAATGTCCTCCTGTGTGCACTTAACATTATCTGATAGCGGGACCCAATTAGCGAAAAATCACTTATCTGAAATTAGAATCGCGACGACGGCTACCAAAGAGGGGGGGGGGAAGGAGGGAGGAGGTCAGCGTCAAGAGCTCTGGCCAAATTGTACCTCCAGACGCTAATGGCTGGCAGCACGTTGTCGAGATTTTGCTCTTCGTAATGAAATTTCGGTCGTGCGTAATTAATCAAGAGGAAGGGATAAGCTTTAACGCGCCTTGACCATTGTGCAGGATGGGATGGATTGATACGACTCGTTTTAACTCGTTTTAGAGAGAGAGTTTGTCTTAAGTGGTGTTTTTATGTGGTCGGCGGCGCCTGGCTCTTGTACTCAGAATGGGCTAAAACTATTTTTTTTTTAAGGTGTGAACTGGTTGATCTGTTGCGTGAGATTTTATTCTTTTGATGTAATCCATTTGTTTTATTTGTTTGGTTAATATTAATGATACTACTACTACTACTACTACTACTACTACTACTACTACTAAAAATATTAATAATAATAATCATTAGTATGCGTTGTCTCATTATACCTGTAAAACATAATTAATCATGAATATCTAATGCTCTTAAGCTTATTATCTTAATTTACTACTTGCAAACAGTTCCTTCGTGGTTAGACTCGTAACCTGCGCTAAATCACACCTGAGATATACCTGTACAGTGCATGATGAACCTACAGTACATTATCGTGTCACAAGTTGTTACACCTATAACCCTTCCCCCCCCCCCGGCCTCTGTGATGTGTGACCTAACCTCTCTCTATCTCTCTATCTCTCTCTCTCTAGCTTGTGAGTTGACGACATTACAGGATTTTAAACTTTGCTATATTAACCTGACTTTTTGCGCCTGTTCCTTGAGCGTTAGATATTCCTCGAGCGTTAGTTATCCCTTGAGCGTTAGTTATCCCTTGAGTGTTAGTTATCCCTTGAGCATTAATCAATCGAAGACATGTTTTTTTTCTTCAATTATTTCGTTAATAAAAACTATGCTTAATAATTCCTTCCGATATATTGTGTAAAATTAGGTTAATTCTCCACAATTTCAAGTTCTTTTCTAGTAATTAATTTTCGCTTCAGGTCAACACATCAACGAACAAGTTGGTTAGGTCTAATGTTATAGTCAATCACCTTAACACATCTAAATCACCTTGTTATAACCACTGTACCACCGCCATACATCATATCCTTGTCATTCTGGATCATCAATCACCATCACAAGCCAGTTAAATATGTACAGCTAAGATTAACACTACAGCTACCAAACATTTTTTTAGGGCGTTAGGTACTGTACTTTCTCTCACCTCTCACTTTCTCTCACCTCTCACTTTCTCTCACCTCTCACTTTCTCTCACCTCTCACTTTCTCTCACCTCTCACTTTCTCTCACTTTTTCTGTTCGTCGGAGCCGTCCTCACGAAGGTAGATGTACACGAATAAGTGACTTCCGTGTTCGCGAGTAATTTTTTTTTTCTTCTCAAAGATAACGAAAAGGATTTATTTGAAAGATTCTCTAACACTTTACACCTCCTGTGAATAATAACTCTAAAATATTCGTAAACATTTAAAATTTATTCTTGTACTTCCAAATATCACCTGACGAGACGAGAGATAAATCAGAATGAAATCCCTCGGATGGGAGTGATTATATCCTCATTAAGGTATATCAGTAATTAAGGTATATCACTAATTAAGGTATATCAGTAATTAAGGTATATCAGTAATTAAGGTATATCAGTAATTAAGGTATATCAGTAATTAAGGTATATCAGTAATTAAGGTATATCAGTAATTAAGGTATATCAGTAATTAAGGTATATCCAAAGGGTTTACCCGCCGAGAGAACACACAGCTTCCACCGCTTGCCTTCCGTTCTATAGGTAGCTGGTTATATCTCGGGGCGCCCCTAGTCCACCTAATTGTAAATAGATACCTTATCAGTAGAGAAGATGTGAAGGCAGTCGAGTGCAGTACAATACATAGTACCCTGGAGTACCATAAAAAAGGCCCAAGTCTTTTTTAATAACGGTAATGGACAAGACTACAGTATGTGGTAAACTATACATATTATTTTGTTTTTCATTTACCATTACAATTTTAACTGATGATGAACCGTCACCTCCTAATTATCTACCTTTTCATTCACGACCAGTTGTCCTTGGTGTCAGTCAGTCCTCAAACACACCGATTACCTCATAACTTAACTAACATCAACAAACGTAACTACATTCAGTCGTATTACATCACCTGGACACGGGAAAATAGGCCTTAGTATTTATGTATCTAATAACCAAGACCTGACCTAACCTAACCTCACATTAAATAATAGTCTCTCTCAGTCCCTGCATTCCTCCTCCCTTTATCTCTCATCTCTTCCCATGTCGTTTATCGTCGTTTATCTCACCCCCGCTCATTCTTATTCTGGCCTGCCTCAACTCTCCCTCAAGTAGCATGTTCCTCCTACATTAATATTCATGCAATTGAATGACAGGAACAGGTTCTAAACCGGAATGTTTTATATGAACGAGAGCATACACCAGTTCCGGGTACGTGTGTGTGTGTGTGTGTGTGTGTGTGTGTGTGTGTGTGTGTGTGTGTGTGAGTGAAAGGGTGTGTATGTGTTTTATCGTGTGGTTCTGGGGTTAAAATATCCAAGTAATCACACACACACTCTCTCTCTCTCTCTCTCTCTCTCGCAAACATATAATTATAAATTCAAACAATAATTCAGACAAGTAGTTAAGAGTGTACACTGGTCTGGTGGCCCTCACTATCACCCTTCACAACTACCCCTCACTACTACCCTTCACTACTACCCTCACTACCACCCTTCACTACTACCCTTCACCACTACTCTCACTACTATCATTACTAGCCCTCACTACTACTACCCCTCACTGCTACCCTTCACCACTAATCTCACTACTACCCCTCACTACCACCCTTCACTACTACCCTTCACCACTACTCTCACTACTATCATTACTACCCCTCACTGCTACCCTTCACCACTACTCTCACTACTATCATTACTAGCCTTCACTACTACCCCTCACTACTACCCTTCACCACTACTCTCACTACTATCATTACTAGCCTTCACTACTACCCCTCACTACTACCCTTCACTGAAGGTTCCAAGTGTTCCCTGAAGAATGCAGTGATGGGTAGGGAAACACCGGGTAACACTGAAGTCCGTTTTTTAAAGGATAGGAGAAATACAAGTGGTGACTAGCGTGTGCCATGCAAGGCTCACACAGTCAGACTGAGACTGCCTTGCCATATGGCAGCCTCGGGGCAATGTTGCCACATAACACGTGCAGTGTTGCCACGTAATTACAGTATATACATAGGTGCTACTCGGCACAGTAGCTTATATACAAGGTTGCTACTCGGCACAGTAGCATAGATACATAACCTACATCTCCCTCCCCCCCTCACGCTCTTAGTCTTTGTCTTGAGCGGACTTCTTAGTCCTAAGTCGCTCCGAGCGTCGAGGTGCACTGTGGGGCGGATCCTCGTGAGGTGTAGGGGACTCGTCCTCGGTCAGGGGGCCAGCAGCAGGGGGTGGGACTGGCCGGAGGAAGCGGCGGTTCCTCCACCAGACACGGCCGCTCGGCATCCTGACCTTGTAGTCCCGTGACCGGCCGACGCCCATCACTATGCCTACCTTGTCCCAACGTGTCGTCATCGGGTCCTGAACGCGGACAAGGGCACCAATCTCCAGTGGCTGAAGAGGGCGGGCACGGTCGTCATACCGAGCCTTGGCGTCCTGGGCACGTGAAGCGGGACCCGGCGGTCGCAGCTCTCGGCTTTGGTCTGCCAGTCCTTCACAAAGGCCTTGGCGTGTGTAGGAACGCAAGAGCGGAGAGGGTGACCATACAGGATCTGGGCAGGGGAGCGTCCTGTGTGGGTGGGAGTGGACGCGGGTTCTGGGCAGCTCTGTGTGGCAGCGCCAGGCGCGTCGCTCGTCGACTCACGCACCCTGCTGGCGGTGTACCGAGCAGCTGGGATCTGCTCGGGAAAGTCTCTGGGCACCACGCCTAACTCCTTGCAGTGCTCCCACGACAACAAGGGTGTAGCGAGAGTAGGCTGCACGTCGATCCATCCGTGACACGACCTGTCGCCGTAGGTGATCTCTGCTTGAAAGGAGCCCACAGCGTCGGCATCTGGGAACCGTCCGCATTGTAGTACTGCAGCTGCGGCGGTGGTCCCAGGCCGCGTTTGGTGAGGCCCAGTTTCTGGAGGTGCTTCAACCCAATCACCGTAGTATCGGCGCCGGTGTCCGGTATCACCTCGATGTGACCCGACACATCACCGTGTGTGACGGCGACGCGGATAGTAGGGGAAGGGGTAGCCCTGGGGCGTGTGGTCGATTCCACCCTCCTGATGTGACTCCGCTGCTGCTTGGGGCTGCGTGGGTCATCTGAAGGGGGCTGCGTGCAAACCACCCCGAGGGAAGTGCGCTGCTTTCCTCCTCGTCTCGGGCTTTTGGGCTTGGGTTGGCGGCAGCACTTGTCGTAGTGTCCATAGCGACCGCAGGCCTGACACCTGTGGCCTCGTGCAGGGCACCTGTCTGTGTTAGACCAGTGGCCCTCACGGTCACATCCATGACACAGTGCGTCGGCGGCCGGGCATGTCTTGGGGCTGTGCTGCTTTCCACAGCTGCCACAGGAAGCACTAGGCGGAGGCGTGGAAGAACGTGCGGCAGCCTTCACGTTGTTGCCCGCCTTCTTATCCTTCTTGTATTGTGAGATAGCTCTCACAGCAGGTGGGGCCCGTAAGGCAGAGGTGGCGGACTTGGTGGCCTCGTACGACCGACATTCAGTCACTACCACCTGGAGTGTGGAGGAAGCGTCCAGGGGGATGAGTCGGTGCACCAACTCTTCCTGCCTGACACCTGTCAAGATCCCGTGCTTGATCCAGGCTTCCTCACATTCCCGGCTGTGCGCCCTCACTACTACCCTCACTACTACCTCACTACTATCATTACTAGCCCTCACACTACCTCACTACTACTACCCCTCACTACTACCCCTTCACTACTACTCTCACTACTATCATTACTAGCCTTCACTACTACCCCTCCTACTACCCTTCACCACTACTCTCACTACTATCATTACTAGCCTTCACTACTACCCCTCCTGCTACCCTTCACCACTACTCTCACTACTATCATTACTAGCCTTCCTCTACCCTCACTACTACCCTTCACCACACTACTCTCACTACTATCATTACTAGCCCTTCACTACTACCCCTAACTACCCCTTCACCACTACTCTCTCACTACTATCATTACTAGCCCTACTACTACCCCTCACTACTACCCTTCTTACTCTCACTACTATCATTACTAGCCTTCACTACTACCCCTCACTACCCTTCACCCTACTCTCACTACTAGCATTACTAGCCTCACTACTACCCTTCACCACTACTCTCACTATCATTACTAGCCCTTCACTACTACCCTCACTACTACCCTTCACCTCTCACTACTATCATTACTAGCCTTCACTACTACCCCTCACTACTACCCTTCACCACTACTCTCACTACTATCATTACTACCCCTTCACTAATACCCCCTACTACCCTTCACCACTACTCTCACTACTATCATTACTAGCCTTCACTACTACCCCTACTACCTCCTCTCACCACTACTATATCATTACTAGCCTCACTACTACCCCTCACTGCTACCCCTTCCTCTCTCCTACTATCATTACTAGCCCTCCCTACACCTCACTCACACCCTTCACCACTACTCTCCCTACTATCATTACTAGCCTTCACTACCTAACTACCTTCACCCTACTCTCTACTATCATTACCTACTACCTCACCTTCACCCTCTCACTACTATCATTACTAGCCCTCACTACTAGCCTTCACTACTACCCCTCACTACTACCCTTCACCACTACTCTCACTACTATCATTACTAGCCCTCACTACTAGTCCTCACTACTACCCCTCACTACTACCCTTCACCACTACTCTCACTACTATCATTACTAGCCCTCACTACTAGTCCTCACTACTACCTCTGACTGGCAATTGTATCACTTTCATTTGCACTATATCTTCACTACGTTAATCCTATTGTCGTTTATTCAAGTTTATTATTTTCCTGGGATAATATTTACGTAAGGTAAGGTAAGGTAAGGTAAGGTAAGGTTAGGTATACTCTGCAAAAATGGTGGCTAGAGTCGAGGAAAAAAACATATATGTATGAAAATAAAATGTAATTCTATTTTAGGCAATAAAATCTTCAGTCAACTACCAAGGTCTCTCTTACCTCCGACCATGTTGTTAAATACATCGATCATAATTAAATTCGAATCTATATTTTTTAATGTTTTTTTTTTTTTTTGCTCACCTCGCGATATGATCAATACGTAGATGACAAATGATCAACTTTACAATACCTGTTAAAGGGATGAATTCTCGTATCTTATTACTTCCCTCGTTACCAGTACTAGTGACTCATACACAACGTTCACACGAAGCATTACGCTAGTGGTACTGGAATGAATTCAGTCACGAACATTATTTAAGTCTACATAGTACAGTCACCCAAAAAAGTCCTGTCGCGAACCACGATTCAGACTCGTGAACCCGAAGCAGTAGACACGGATACATTATTCTGTCTATAAATGCTTCGGATTCAAAAGTCTGAATCTCGGGGTTCATGGTTCGCGACAGGACTTTTTTGGGTGACTGTACATCACCTATAAATATTATCTCTTATATCTCTTACACCGTGAGATAATGTCTCTCACCACTGGATAGAGATATATCTTAACTCTTAATAATTGACGTCTAAATTACGACTATAAAGTACAGTGTTTAAGACCTTAGTTGTTGAAATATATTGATATATTATTACCAATGGATATTTATCAGTGTACGTAAAAAATAACTTGCTATAACATATATGTAGCAGCAGCAAATTTCTGTCAAATAAACGTGAAATTATGTAATATACTCTGAGAAATAATCTTACTTTACCAGGTTAGGTTAGGTTAGGTAGTGCACTGACAGGTAGAGGGACACGCCTTTTCCACACAGGTGTTTCTGACAAGCAGTTCCCCCGTCTACATGGCGCGGGTGTGGGGCGTTCACTTGTTCAGCTTTCCATGCCAACTAATACTGTGTTCCTCCAGGCCGGTGTTGATTCCACTGTCACTATCTACAAGAGTCTCTGCTGTCATTGTCTAATAGTCTCTGCTGTCACTATCTACAAGAGTCTCTGCTGTCATTGTCTAATAGTCTCTGCTGTTACTGTCTACAAGAGTCTCTGCTGTCATTGTCTCATAGTCTCTGCTGTTACTGTCTACAAGAGTCTCTGCTGTCATTGTCTAATAGTCTCTGCTGTTACTGTCTACAAGAGTCTCTGCTGTCATTGTCTAATAGTCTCTGCTGCATTACGTTCTTTGTTTAGTCGATAAACATCTGATTTATTTATTTTACTGTCCATCGCTTAGTTTTGTTCACATCTTATTCATTTTGTAGTTTTATCGTCATGTTTTATTCGCGTTTTATTCATTTCGGTCTTCTGTCGATTTGTTTCGTTCAGGTTTTATTTCTTTATGTGTTTTATTGGTTTGTTTATTGTTTTAATTTATCTTCGTGTTATGTTGTATTGCATCTTTCGTCTTAAGTTACTTTCCGGTCTATCATTGCCACCTTTCTATTACAGCACTTGAATCTTTTATTTATTTATATGCTCTTATAATGTGCTGTTTTAAAGGGCATTATTTTGTGAGTAACGAGAGAAATACTGATTTTTTTAAGAGAAAATGATAAGCACTAAAAATAATTTAGAATAATGGGAGAGATATTAATGGTTAAAGTTGAGAATAGGAGGCCCAAGGGAGGACAGATAGTGGAGATGGAAGGATGAAACAATAAACTTCGTCCCCGGAGAGGTACAAAATGTTGGGAAGCTTAAAAAAAACAAAAAAAACATAGGTCCTCTTTTTGGAATGGTGGGCCATGGTCGCCTTCCCTCAGACAGTAGGAGAATGACAACCTAACCTAACCTAACCTATGTTGTATTAGTAGACTTTATCATGGTAGGCTTCAATATATCAATCATTGTTCTGACGGTACAATGTCGGCGGATTATTATCGGCTACATTATTCATTTGTGTTTTAAGTGAACCATATTATAAGTGACCATAGACTTGGGAGGTAAACTTGGCTGTGGTGTGTCATGTCGAGGAATGCATGTGTCTGAGATTGTGGATGTGTGTTTGTCTACCCTACCCTACCCCACCCCACTGTAGTTGTCAGACCACAGCTTACATCTCAGAAAAAGTCCAGACCTGACCCTACATTAGCGAGGTCAAATGTAAGCAGACCCTTCGCCGCCTCCCGATCAGCTCAACCTGACGGCTCGTCTCCCAATATATAGGACGTCGTATCCCTCCCTCACGAGGAGTCGAGGGAGTCAGAGGGAGTCAGACAGAGAGAGCCGGAGGCAAGCCCTCCTCCGGTCGGGAGCGAGACTCCCCTCCGGACACCGGTGCCCAGCTAAGCAGTCTCCCAGAGACAACCCAGAATCACCTGCTAGGCCTCCCCCAGGTCACGTGAGTTTTTGTCAGAGCTATCCATGGGATGAGTTACTTACGTGGGAAGTGTATTCATTTCATGTTTGTGTCCGAGAATCAGTGTCTAGTAACGTACCATGATGTCCTAGTAACGTAAATATAATGTCCTAGTAACTTCGATAGAAGGTGTTATTGATGTGTCCATGTCATTGTCGTGATTAATAAACAGTTGTAACGAAGCGGTGTTTGAGAAGTTGACCTTCTTAAGGACAACTTCTCAAACAAGATAAGTGTATTGACAGAGTAAATAACAACACGGCCACGCTACCAAATTCTTCCTCTCTTTACATCCTCCTACTAAATATTCTACCTATATATGTAATCCTCTTCTTGTGAGTCCGACTCATTATACCACCCTACCCTACCCTACCCCACCCCACCCCAGTCCGACTCATTATACCACCCTACCCTACCCTACCCCACTCCACCCTACCCCCCAGCCCACCCTACCCCCCCCACCCTACTACCCTTTTTATTATTTGACTCTCTCTTTTTATTATTTGACTCTCTCTCTATCACCTGCCCAAACATCTCATTATCTATTAGTCTTCCCGTCTGCAGACCCCTAAACAACAGTCCTTAAAATTATGTAATCACGGATCAGGATCAGGTTGGGCTGGGTTGTTTATGTTAGGTTGGGGTGAGTTGGATGAGTTGGGTTGGTCTGGGTTGGTGAGTCAAGATTAATCCTGGTATACTGGTGACATCTGAAGGGGTGAGCGGAGGGCACCAAGAATCATGGGCCAGGACCAGGTTGGGCTGGGTTAGTGAATATGGGTTGAGAATAACGAACCGAACTTCTGAGCTCAGGGGACCAGACCTCAAGGAGAGAGAGTGGATCGGCAACACTAAATGGTAAACCGTAGAGTGGAACAACTGTACTAAAAAAATAATTGACAGTATGAAAACTCTTATATATCAACTAAACAAAGGTAAACAAAAGGTGACCAAAAGCTATGTTATATCGCACTTAAAACAAATTCCTTCACCATGAAAACCATTAATAATTAAAATACGACTGACTGACTAACAAAGACTCCATCCCTTATAAAAAAAAGTGACTGACTAAAATTTCCCAAGGTCACAGAGGTCAACTGAAGACAATGAACAGACGAAAGTAGTAACAGAGGGACCGGTGACCCCTTGTAAAACTTCAGGTTTAAACCAATTAGGTCAGACTACTAGTTTGGTACACAGTAATCAGTCTTTAATACAAAGCTTGAATATAATCGCTGTGGTTCAAACTAGTCTTGGGCCAGTTATACCAGTTTTGTGAGAAGCATTTTTAAATTAACTTCCGGGTCGTAAAACCGCGCAAAATTATACACACAGCGACTCAGAGGAGACAAATTCCCTGAGGACAAAGCGCATGTGTGTATGTGTGTGTTTCTTCCTATACTTGAAACAGAACGGCTCAGAGTCCTATCATGCCTGACTTGTTCCATTAATATTTCTCCAATCATTCAGATCATAATCTTGTCTCTCAATCTAACTCTGTCGTCGTCACTTAACATCAGGAGGTAAAACACACACCCTGTTTAGACTCCCTAATTCTGTTGCATCACCAGACTAATTTGCATATCAACGGCATAGGCTCAGTGATAAATATAAGCGATTAGCGATAGTTTAGCTGCAGGTGCTTCGGGCATGGGGCAATATTTGTTTACAGGACCAAGAACTCTTAATACACGTGTAATCTTTATGTCTGGATCATCGTGTTTCTCTATGTTAGCATTACTATCGAAATATTTAAAATCATCTGTATGGCCACTGAAAATAGCATTAGTATGGAGTGAGTACAGTGTATATACGTGTGAAGTTGTCTTAGTAACCACGGGGTAATGTATACAACTCTCCCGACTACTTTCCTTCTCAGCTAACATTATCCTTATATTAAACAACAAATATAAAAAGTAGACACATTAAATAAAATAATAATAATACCTAACAAAAGTCACACCTACTCACATGTATAAAATAAATACCCCCCCCCCTAAAAAAAAGTATCCATCTAGTCACGATTTTTGCGCGAATGTATGTCAAACTTTCTTTCTTGTCTAAGCTTTCACTAGACAAACATTCATTTAATACAACGATTCCCCTCACCAAAAAAATAAAAAATAAAACATATATACACCCGACCATAGAATCATCGCCGCATATAGACGTAAATCCATAATTAAACACAAATTTATAGATCAATATTAGTGTTGTTGAAAAGAGGGCGTGGAGACCAGCCCCACGCCGCTGCTCCTAGCATTGAGAGTTATCAGGGTCTTGAATCAACAGTCGTGCCGCTTACTACCCTCGCTATGGTAGGTTTTTTCTCTCTCTCTCTTCTTTCCTTCTTACCTACCTACCTTGTCTTGCCTCCTCTCTACCCCCCCCTCCTCCTTACTCCTCCCCGGTGTCTTAAGCTTCCTCTCTCTTTTGCTGGTTCTTCCTTCCTCTCTCTTTTCGTTTCTTCTCTGTTTCTCCAATTTCCTTCCTTAATATATTTTTCTTATTGTTATCTCTATCTCCCATTTCCCTTCTCTCTCTCTCTCCCCACTTCTCTTATCCTCCTATCTCTTCTCCTTCTCTTGTATCTCTCTTCCCCCTTTACCTTTCTCGCAGCCTTCTTTACTGCCCCTCTCAGCCATCTCATCTTCCAGAGTGATGTACTTTTATGAGGGAGGCGTGTTGCTCTCTCTCTCTCTCTCTCTCTCTCTCTCTCTCTCTCTCTCTCTCTCTCTCTCTCTCTCTCTCTCTCTCTCTCTCTCTCTCTCTCTCTCCTCTCTTATTTTAAAATTCCATCCCTTCCTCTCCTTCTTCTTTCCTCCACTCACTCCACTCACCTCCTTCTCTCTCAATTTTCCCTCCCTAAACTCCCCCCCCCACCTCCCTCTTTCACTCCTCCTCCTCCTCTCCCTCTCTTACTCCTCATCCTCTACTCCTCCCCCTCCTCCTCTTTCCTATCTGTCTCGTCTCTTCGTCTTCTAACTATTTTACAGCCGCCTTTACAGCCTCTTTCAGCAACCTGGTCTTGAGAGTCGTGCAGCTTAGTGTCTGTCTGGGAGTATGGGAGGCTGCTGCCCTTACCTGTGTTGCCCGCCATACCTCCTCTTCCTCCTTCAACTCTCTTCCATCCCCCGTTCCTATCCCTCTCTCTTCCTTCATCCTTTCTTCTCTCTCTTCCTTCATCTTTTCCTCTCTCTTCCTTCATCTTTCCCTCTTTCCACCTTCATATTTAACCCTTTAACTTTTGAATGAAGGGAGAGAGAGGGAGGGGTGAAGGGGAGGAAGGAAAGGGGCGCGGGTGAAGGAAGAGGGAGGGGAAAAACGTAGGTGAAGGGTGAAGGATGGGGAGGGATCGTGGAGGAAGGGAAGGGGAGGGATTGTGGAGGAAGGGATAGGGGAGGGACGCGGGTTAAGGGAAAGGGAGGGGAGAGACGGAGGTGAAGGGAAGTGAGAGGGAAGAGTGTATAGGATCAGGGAGAGGGAGTAGAAGGGGAGGGGAGGTGGGATACGGGTGAAGGGAAGGCAGGGATGAGGAGGTGACTCGGGGAGGAAGGGCTGAGGGGTAGTAGGGAAGGAAGGGAAAGGAGGGGGGTACGGGAGGAGTAGTAGGGGTCCCAAACTCGGTACACAAAATACAGTATTCTCCTGAGAGGTTAAGGATCAGATCAGAACTCGCCCGAGTGTAAAGCCGGAGAGAGACTAATTTAATGGGGGAAGTTTAATACTTATTTTAGGTAATATTTTTCCTGGGTGCATGGGGGTGGAATACAATCCATCTTGTAGGAAAAAAATAAAAGAGTAAAATCACAAAATGGGTATATTTTTTTGTTTACAATATATACAGTTAAGGGTTGTATATTACGTGTTTTATATATGGGATTCGCGTACTAGAATTTTCTTAACAGCAAGATAAGAGAGACATTCGGACTGACAATGTAAAGAGTAACGTATCTATACAAAAATAATACAATAGGCCCGTAACTTTTATCTCTGTTATCGGAATATTAATATAATTCATAAATAAATAAAATAAATGTAAACACACAGTCTACATTATTGGATGCCGGGATTCGAGCCGGGGCCACCGGATGAGGTAGTCAGACACCAACAGGCATACAAATTGTTTACAGAAATTCCTATTGTAAACCTTTAACTTTTCTACCTAATCGGCCTGACGATAATTACCATAGTCCCCTGCCTGTTCTATTTCCAATAAATTGTTTATTTCATTATAATTTTCCTCTCTGTCAAAGAAAGTTATTCATTACTGCTTTGTTATTCACGGTTCTGTATTGAATGGAGTGAACATATGTCAGATAACGAGGTGGAGTGGGTGAATTAATCAGCTACGTTGTTCATGATCATTATATATTATTAATGTCCAAAAGATTATCCAGGTGAATAAACTATACGACTGATATATTAAAAAACATATAATATACTGAACTACTGTGACGCCGGGGATCTTATTATACTGTAATCTATATATTTCTATAATTAATCTTACACCCATTACATTATCTTCAATAAACGATTAAATCAAAGGCCAAATAAACCTGACTAGTCTCTCGCTTTCTACGAATCAATAACAAGTTTTTTATCAGTATGTCAATCACAGGAAATATTTTTTTTCCAGTTAAAAAATACAAGTATTACATGTAAGGTGTCCAGAGAATGTATTCTTCTCTTGCTTCTCTATAAATTTATAAGCAGAACACTGTATATTTACTGCAATTCAATATCGATAATATAATTTGTGACCACTGCAGGACGTTCGCACGCCTTAACCGGAACATTTCTCTTCCATTTTCTTCTCTAAAAGTACTTAGTATTCTTATAAACCTGTAACAGCACCATTTGTATTATATAAATATTTACCCAAATGTATAATACCAAAATATCACCAGGTCATTCACCAATGTGTATGAATGAATTGGTGAGTTGACATTTCCTCCGGGGAGCGAGTGAGGTCAAGCTGGGTCAGCTCATCTCAGCAACATCACATTTGACGCGTTTCCTTTCGAGGCCTGCTTGTCCATCCTCTCTCCCTGGTGTGAGAGAGAGAGACTCTCATATCACTTGTTACCCAGTGAACACCTCACTTAAGTGTTCTCCTAAAAGTGCACTAAGACACTTTCCTTAGTATAGAAAGGACAATATATTCTCAACTGAACTCAGTACCTGTGAAACTATATTTCCTACAATAAAAGAAACCCAACAGTGTTTACTTCAGCCCTGCCATTTATCAGTTCAAGAACTAATATATATATATATATATATATATATATATATATATATATATATATATATATATATATATATATATATATATATATATATATATATATATATATATATATATATATTGTGTGACCAACACACTGGTGACAAGCAGTGAGACAGGCGCGGGGGAGTCTTTGGCATAGCAGCAATTAGTTATGGAGTCACTCTCTGAAGCTCCACCTAGTAGCTCAAAGGACATTTCGGATGCCAAATGTGAGTGAAGGAACAGATGTGTGTTTGAGTGAAAGCTCACGAGTGAAAGGTTTGTCACTTGAGTCTTCCTAAAGCACTGTTAGAAGAGGTAGTCTCACAGATGTCCTCGTTCTCAATAGAACTGGGGGACCCATGACCTTAAGAAAGGGGTGTTGTTTAAGTAATTTCCTTGTTTATGACAAAGTTGTTGGTGAATTACCAATAGGTAACGTAACACAAGGTAAATCGGAAGAAAAATCACATATTGTAAATAATGTAGCGTTAATAGCGCCACACGTGAAAGAAGTCGATCATCCTCGAGGCAAAGGTGATCTTTTAGAATTACTCGCCGAGTTCAAGGAAATCATAGCATTACCTGGAGAACCCCTAGGAAAAACAACGTTGACAAATCATCATATTCCACTCAAACCAGAAGCTATACCAATCTACATCCCAGCATATAGGCTACCCCACAGCAGAGTGGTAGTCCAGCAGGTAGTACAAGCCATGGTGGACCAAAAGGTGATCCAACCTTCCTCATCACCATGGAACTCACCTTTATTTTTAGTTCCCAAGAAAGATGGAGGATGGAGACCAGTCATAGATTTGCGACGAGTCAACCAGGTAACTGTACCAGACAGGTTCCCAATGCCTGTCCTAACTGACTTACTACAGTCACTAGGAAAAGACAACGCAGTCTTCAACAACTTAGATTTACTTAGCGGGTACTGGCAAATTCCCTTACATGAGGATTCCCGCGAAATAACTGCGTTCAGGACGCCTATGGGACATTTTGAATTCTTAAGAATGCCATTTGGCCATAGAAATGCGCCGCTAACATTCCAAAGAATGATAAACACCTTGTTCGCTGGAATGATAGGTAACACAGTCTATGCCTATCTGCTGTAGATGATCTTAGCATAGTAAGCAAAGATTTACAAAGTCTTCTAAAGAAGCTACGAGAAGTTTTCACAAAGCTACATCTAGTTGGATTGAAAGTGAAACTTTCCAAATGTGAATTTCTCAAATCCAGAATCCAATTTCTTGGACACATAGTAGATGGCAATGGTATACACACAATAGATTGCAAGGTAAAGGTATCTGAAACTAATTCTCGTCTAACTCCTATCTTTGAGGAGCATGAAGTGGAATATTATTATCCCTTATTAGAAGCAACATTAACACACAGGGGAATACTAATCCACATTCCACTAAAATAAAAAAATAGACATTTAATGCATGGCATTTGGAACCATTTCCACTAAAAGCGAATGAGGGAATATTAATTCTGAACAAACAAACTGAACTAATAGTAGTATCAGAGGATTTTCATTAGTTGCTGTGGCTAAGCATGAAGTCCTAAATCATTGTAAATCAACATTTTTGCATTTGCATGTTTGTCCGGCGTATGTCCGTGCCATCTGCATTCCACGAACTTGAAATCCTTACTGTCTGACTCAATAGCATGACGACAACTTGTCCTTGTTCTGACCTTGACCTCGGCTTTACTAATTCACGTTATCCGTTTGCTGTACGAGCCTCGCGCCATATGCCTTACATATTCAGACAGGATACGGACAAGTTGGTGTCCCCCCCACCCCAAACTATCAACATGGTTACATTTGTATTTGTAATTTTATTTAAAGTTTCAGTCTATAGATACGTTTATTTTACATTTTATTTATTTATTTATTTTGCCAAACATATTGACGTACATCTCGTTCTTAAACTAAAACCCCCGACTCGTTCGTCAGTATGTTAGTCTTGGTCTCCTGCCATTTTAAACAAGTGTAATTACCAAACTACCGTTCTGATTACCTGATTAAATTTGACATTCTGATACAAACTAAATGTGTTTAGGGAACTATAAGCATGAACAAAAAAAAATCAGGAATATATGAGCCGAGAGTATCATAGGTTCTATAATAAACACGAAGTAAATGTAATATATTTATGACAGAACAGCTGGCCACCGCGTGTCTCGCTGGTTGACTCACTGTACAATTTATTACGTCGTTGCATATACGAAGAAGTATTCAATGTATCAAGAATCACAAGTAAATACATGTTAATATTTTGGTAAGTGAGCAAATATCATTTTATATCGCACTGACTGAAATTCAAACCAAATCTACGACTGTTCTCTATAGTTTTCCTCGACTCAGTCTGGGACCACCTTATTGTATCACATATTTCGACACTGTTCTCTCTTCTTAATCTGAACTTTCGCAGAATAAATGTTACTAGTCTCATTTTTTTATTTAATCATTATAATAAAACGAGGTATTAAATTTGATAAACTATTTCTCATTCTCTAGGTTAGGTTAGGTTAGGTTAGGTTAGGTTACTGTTATTTTCAAGGGTTGGGGGAAGACAAGTGAATAGACTACTCGCCTCCTGTCATAAGGGTCAATGTTTCCTCCTTACAATTATTATATACCGATGTGGTTTAGTCATTAGGGTACTGTCTTAGCACATTCCCAAAAGGACCCACTTACAATCACTCATTTAAGCGTCCGCAATTAAACAGAAACGATTAATTATTTACCGTATAAGTTAGACCATTTACTATAACCAATAATAACGTAGGTAGACAGATATATTTTCCCAGACAGAAGGTCGGGTTGACAGTCACCTCCCTCATATCTCATGCAACACAACACAACCAGATAGTTCCTCAACATAACTTGATATTCAAAAGACGTGATCGTATCTGGCTACTTGTTCATACTAAACTAAAAATATTAAAATTATAGAATATTACCAGTGAAAATTATACCAATATAATTTGACTAAACTAAAACAATATAATTATCTTTGAGGAGGAAGGCAAAATATAAAGCAACTTCACACTATCACATCATCTAATAGTTGTAGTGAATAAAGATTGTTGACGTACACTTAACCACCCCACCACCACCACCCACTTACACCTCCCAATATGCCTTCATCGTCAGCACGCATAATCTAATGTATACAGTATATCATAAACCTGAGAATCTTGATGGCAATAAAATCTTGACTACACAATTACCATCTTTCTATAAATGGAAAGTATTATACCAAACGCAGCTGAACTTCACCAACTCAGATAAACACTTGTTGAGTTACTTTCCCGGGGAACCAGTTGATGTTTACACCCCTACAGTGCCATACTCTTGTGGCACTGTGACACTACTCGAGGTTAGGGAATTGATTGTTAAGTCTGTAGTTTAATGCAGAATAACTTTCCTGAACCACCCAAAATGATAAACGAATAGGATATCTAGTTAATAAGGTTAGAGTTTCGTTTATTGTCGATATGCGTAAACAAACAAAAAGACAAAATGAATTACAAGAAGCACCATTAATCAGGTTGTTGCCTGTCTCCACACACCGCCATCACCACCACACATTGAGGCAGATCAATTACTGATAAAAATTTTCCAGAGATTTTTTTTGTAAACATGTATCCAAAAATGACGAAATAATATAAGTCTATAATTTTTTTTTATTTATGCAATTTCGCCAAATACTAATAAACATAAAGAATATCAACCGTCTGTAAACATAGTCAACATTACTTAACATTAATGGCTACAGAAAGAATTGCTTATGGCCGATTCTAATACAACAATATTTAAGAGCTGCCCTGAGTTATTACCTTAAATACACTGTGAAAATACCATCCAGGATACTTATCAAATCAACTGTTTAATTCCCTCTTCTTTTTCAATAATATTAAGTTGTATTTTATATTATTTACAATGATCAATAATATTACCCTATATTCTCTACCCTATTCAATTTAATTTACTATATTAATTTACACTGTGTATCTGATTTAAATTGATGCAAAATATTATGTTATATTTTAAATACTCTCTAATGTGATTTATGATATTAATTTATATTTTATACCCTATTTAAACTGACCTACAGTATTAATTTATATATTGTATACGATCAAGAGTGATTTACAATCCTAATTCCATTTAATTAGCATCCTAAAATTTACGTCCACTATTTCTTCACACTTTTGTTTACTAATAATATAAGAATCTAAATAAATTACTCTATTAAAATTGCAATATTGAAATTAATAAACCCGACTGAAAGATGAAGAACCCTAGGCTAATTATTTATCATTTATTCCCACAAAAATCATCTCATTATCTTCATTGTTATCAGGATTATTACTACATCATCATCATCATCATCACCATCATCACCATCTTCATCACCTCCATCTTCCTTGTACATATTTAAGCTAAACGTATTATTCTCTCGTCGTAAGTTTAAGTATTATTAATTTTCTGAACCTCCTTTGCTTGTGGTCGGGATTTATGGACGGGGAAGCTTAAGAGGCGCCCAGGCAGTGTGGCTCATTTAACTAATTAGATGGAAGGATGTTTATTGAGTAGTGACTCTTGGTGGTCGGGAGGATGACACGGCGAGAGAGAGAGAGAGAAAGAGAGAGAGAGAGAGAGCTCCATCAACTCGTCCTGTACTAAGGGACATTTTTATTGCCCGTCTTACCTCGTGATTTACATACCAGATCTACGTGAGGAGTAGAGGGGTGAAGGAGGGGTAGAGGGGGTAGTGAGAGAGAGGGGTAGAGGGAGTTAGAGGGGTGTAGGGGGTGAAGGGGGAGTAGATTTGTTAGAGGAGGGTTATAGGGGATGGGGGAGGGGTGTAGAGAGAAAGAAAACGAGTATACAAGGATGAAGGCTCCTATCTCGACCTTATCCACTGACAACACCTAGACATTACAACCAACTAAACCTAAATGTGTGTGAGGGAAAGATCTTGATTGGTGCATAGAGAGATGAAGGGAGGGAGGGGGTGAGGGAGGGAGGGAAGGAGGCAAGGGGATTGAAGGAGTAAGGAAGGGACTGAGAGGGGGAGGATGGAAGGAAACTGAAGATTGAAGGAAAGAGAGCAGTTAGATGAGGGAAGGAGGGAGGACGGAGGGAAGGAGGGAAGGGCTAAGGGCGGTGTCTGAAGGGAGATGGCAGCTTGTAGGCGAGTGTGGTGTGATTAGCAAGATGAATAATAGGCAGGTGCGTTCATTGTTAAGGGTGTGTAATGGACGTGTAGTGTGTGTGTGTGTGTGTGTGTGTGTGTGTGTGTGTGTGTGTGTGTGTGTGTGTGTGTGTGTTCGCCTGGTAAACAAATAAATCAACATGTTTATGAGGTAAAATCCTGTTCAACAAATTAGACAACAGGTTAATACAAATAATCCACATACATACATACATACATACATACATACATACATACATACATACATACATACATACATACACACACACACCTGGCAAAATTTTACCAATCAAACCTCTAAGTGTTATATTAACTGTAACTAAGACCACTAAAAAAATTGTGATGGCCATGATACTAGTCAGTAATTACAGTTCAACCCATCAGTCAATATTACAGTTACAGTCAACTTGTGTCCCTTATAGATGTCAGTTAATAATGTTTGAGGGTTTGTGTGCTGAATTGTTCCTGCCACTGACACATCCAGGTGAGCACATCCCGGTGAGCACATCCAGGTGGGCACTCATCCACTACTTACGCACACATCTCGTTATGCTCAACCTCGTCATCTCCTCCTTCCTTTTCACTACCTCCTCGCAGCCTCCTTCTCCCTCTCCACCTCCTCCTTCGCCCCCCTCTTCTTCCCCCTCCACTACTTCCATCACAGGTCATCGTTGCTTCTTCTTAACACCCCTACTCCTTTTCCTCATGCACTTACTCTTTTATTACTCTTTCATTGCTTTGAAATCCTAACCATATCATTCTATCTCTCTATTTTGCCACGACTTCTCAATATCGTGTCTCTCACTACACTCTTGCTCTCCCCTCCTCCGTGTTCAACCAAGTCTTCCCCGTCTCATCATCTCAATCCCGTCATCGACCCGTCTCCTCCCCCATCATCATCTCCTTCACCCGTCTTCCTACCCCCTTTACGTCTCCACTCCCTCTGTCAATAACCCACCTCCTCTCCTCCCCACGACCCAACTTTCACACATATAAATGCACATAGTGTTAAAGGTATCGCGAATGAAAAGATTCCCAATCTGGCGGACAATTGGCGACGCGTATGGCCCGATAGCCCGGCCATTTTCCGGGCACAAATTAGGGTACCAAACCTGTCATTAGTCGCTGAGGAAGTGAAAGAAGTTGACGTGCGCTGCCAGACGTCCATAAAGGCGCTCGAGCGCAGGTATTCACGGCTGATCAGACAGTGATTGGACCCACGCGCGAGCACTAAGATGGCCGCGGAGATTGGAAGGGGCCTCACAGGCTCGAGTTAAAGCCTCGTTTGGCGATGATTCGTTCAGGGTCTTGCGCGTGTGTGTCGGGGGGCAATGTGATGCATTGTGCGTGGGGGCAGGAGGTAGTGTGCGTTGGGGAGGGGCAGTGCGTGGGAGGCAGTGTGCGTGGGGGGGCAGTGCGTGAGGGGGGCAGTGTGCGTGGGGGTGACGGAGTTGTAAGGCAGTGTTAAGGGGAAGTGTGTGTGGTAGGGGGAAAGCGTTATGGTCTGGGGCGGTGTTGCGGGGGGTGAGGTGGGGCAGTGTGTGGGGTGGGGCAGTGTGTGGGGTGGGGCAGTGTGTGAGGTGGGGCAGTGTGTGGGGTGGCTACAGTTGATCTGATAGAAAGGATGTGAACCGTGGTGATGAATTACGCATGGCAGAGTCTAAATTGGGTCGTGTACAGTGTGTGGCGTGGTTGAGGTTGTTCGTTGTTATTGTTGTTGTTATCGTCGTGTGCTTCTAAAGGCAGCCTAACGTTTGAAGGTCACGGTAGGTTCTTGCATCAAGGAACAACTTATAAAATATAGGACACCTTTGGGAGTATGAAAATAATAATATGAAAATGAGTCCCAAAGGCATGACGGCCAGTTAGTGGTAATGTGGGAAGAGGACAATGAATATTAAGTCTCAGTATACAAGTGCGCTGTGTACCCGACTCTGCGCTTGACCGCTTTTACTTCCCAGCTGTAAAGTTAGGGACACCCAGGCACGTTTGGGTCAGTTAGGTGTCCATGAACACTGAAGCCGTCATCGCACGGGAGATGAGGGTTCGAAAAAGATAACCAATTAGTGGGGATAGACTATACTAGCTAAAGAAAATCGTCTGGTGTTAGCCAAATTTGGGTAAAATATTGATGGTGAAATCTGAGTTTGTGTCACCAATACCTTGTTACCAAGGAGAGCCGACGTGTACAAATTGGTGACGTCATAGCAACAGGAGACAACATTTTTGCTGGATTAAAACAAAACTACTAATATAAATAAAACATTCTGGAGGAAGCATTAATGACAAACTTTAATGAGTTTGTTTGGGAAGTGAGGTCATCATACAGCTCAGAGCACAGAGTCACTCAACCTCACTCGTTATGGTAATACTGTCTTAGTGGATAGTTTCTGCCGCCACAGCATATACGGTCAACACTCCTCTGAGGGCCACCAAACATTACCATACGTTCTGAGTGTGATGACAGTGAGATCAATGGTTGTAGGTGGTCAGGGTAAGGGGTTGACATGATGGCTACAGTGAAACCTTTATTTAATGGACTATGTGGAGAGGAAATTACATTATAGATCTATTAGATGTGTCCGTTAGATTTGGAACCCCAACTAACTGATTATATGGCGGGAGAAGTCCGATATATGGATGTTTCACTGTACTGTGGTATAGGAATAACTTCTATGGTGTTTAAAGTCATTTGCATAAAAATCTATAAAGTTTTTGGTTGGTGTTACGGTCACCAGTAGAGGAAAGAAAATGCTCAAGGGTAAAATAATGGGATACTGAGACAAAAGAAAATTATCAAGAAAGCCACATGAAATTGTTTATCAGAAAAAATCCGAAAAGTTAAATATCACCGAATGCTTTCCAGATCTCAAAGGCCACGAGAAACATCCCAACGTATTAGTGGAGAACAAAGTGGAAAACTGTAAACGTTAAGACAAAGGCCTTTACTCATAGGTACCAAAAAATACAGTACAATACAATATATAATCCATTCGTCTATTAATTTTAATCACCAAGGAGCGGCTGTCGCCATCAGGACGCAGAGAATACAAATCTTGGAACAGGAGGTTAATAGGAGCGTTGGGAGGCGACTCAGGCACAGTGGTGATTAGTACACGCTCTTGTTCTGCTGCCTCGCCACCCGCACGTGCCTCCTGCCAGGGGTGGAGGACGCGGCTGCTGGGGGTAGGGGAGACGGCTGCTGGGGGTGAAGGGAGACGGCTGCTGGGGGTAATGGGGACACTGCTGCTGGGGGTGGGGGACAGTGTTGCTGGCGGTGCGAGGAGAATCGGCTGGGGGCAGGGGAACACGGATGCTGGGTGTAGGGGGGGACACTGCTGCTGGGGGTAAGGGGGACACTGCTGCTGGGGGTGGGGGATAAGGTTGCCGAGAATAGAGAACAATACTGCCATGGGTGAGGCATTGTGAAGGCAGAGTAAGGGACAAACACACGCATAAGTGTACGTACGTACACACACACACACACACACATATTTTTCTTATAAAGGGCAGAATATCGTTTCCTTTTCGTTGAAGCAATTAAATAGTTGAGACATTAAATATCATCTGTTCTGATGTCCGTAAGAAGTATCAAGTCTTCCAGTGAAGGAAACTTGTAAGAAAAAAAAATCACGTTGCCCACAACGTTCATTCACCTAAATAAAGAAAATATAAACAAACAAGATATTTACATCTCAAATGCAGTGCCGGACAGACTTTCTTCTCGTGTACCAAGCCATAGTATTCAGTGTGCTGTATCCGCGCTGCCCCTAACTGGCCTATGAGTTTGGCATTTTTTTTAACACTAGTAAAATCAACAAGAGTATATACGACTGGTAGCTACTTAATTATCTGTCCAGGTCTATTACAATATAATACCTACTGTAACTTATAATACACTGAGAGGACAGGAACAAATGAACTCAGAGAAAATAATATGCAAAAGACAACCATTCCTTACTGATTTATAAGCCTTCTATGTCTCATTTTTCTTCATTCCTTTACGTTTCTTCTTATCTCTCTTTATCACATAATCTCTCCCTCTTAAAATAATCTTCACACATTACCACCCTCATATCCCATTAAGGTTACGTCTCTCACACCCACAACTAAAATTTACAAGTACGTAAAAGTGATTCTCTTATCAACCATCTCTCCCTCTTTACCTTATTTAATAGTCACTTAATTTCTGCAGGATAAGTCTTCGTTAATCTCTATGAGTATTGTCTTTTTTTATGTATATTCCCTCCTATTCAGAATATTCCCCCGGGTGAGGAAACTGTATTACCTTCACAGCTATTAAAACAATCTATCATATATTATTACAAGGCAACTTTTCACGTGACAGCCCTGGTTATTTCTGTAATGGAGTGGCTGCAAATATTTCAAAATATTTTATTTATTAACGAGGTAGTCATAATTTTTCGCACATCTTCTGGAAATTGATCGTCCGTTTTTAAGTCTAGTAGTCTACAAGGTGTAAAATTTCACACCACTCCTCCTACTCTCTCTCTCTACATCAAAAGTATTTACCATAAGAAAGAAAGAAAGAAAGAAAGAAAGAAAAGAAGAAAGAAAGAGAAAGAAAGAAAGCATCATACCCCGTGGCAACAAGTCCTCATCGGCAGTGGGCACTTGGGGGTCTGAATATGGTAAATGACATCATAATAGCCGAAACACTCTCATTCTTATTCATGGTGGACACAAACTCGCTTCTCGGGTCCTAAATGGAGATAATACCTCAGACAGATGCATTAGAGTGCGGGGAGTGAGCGGGTTGCCTGAATTAATTACCTGAGGAACCCCCCACCTCCCACCTCCCAATGCCCCTCCCACCCCTCCCCCCTCGTATACATATGCCCTTCTATGTAATTATAAGCCGCTATAAACGCCGATTAACTAAAAAATACGACGAGGGTTTAGGGCCTTTTAACGTATCTGGATTATAAGGTATCATAACCGTGTGGATGATACCATGAGTAACTCGGCTGCGACGGCGGGTTTGGCCTCAGGGTGTAGGGTGGAGGCGGCTTGGGTGTTACAGGGGTTGGGGTGACTACTGCTGAGGTGATGGTGGGTACAGAGAAGGAAGGAGAGATCATGTACTCGTGGACAGATGAAGGAAGGAGACATCATGTACTCGTGGACAGATGAAGGAAGGAGAGATCATGTACTCGTGGACAGATGAAGGAAGGAGACATCATGTACTCGTGGACAGATGAAGGAAGGAGAGATCATGTACTCGTGGACAGATGAAGGAAGGAGAGATCATGTACTCGTGGACAGATGAAGGAAGGAGAGATCATGTACTCGTGGACAGATGAAGGAAGGAGAGATCATGTACTCGTGGACAGATAAAGGAAGGAGAGATCATGTATTCGTGGACAGATGAAGGAAGGAAGGAGAGATCATGTACTCGTGGACAGATAAAGGAAGGAGAGATCATGTACTCGTGGACAGATGAAGGAAAAAATCTTGGTGTTTTAGATCGGACAAAAAAGCCACAATCTTAATTTTTGTGGATAGAGAATAGAACCGCAACCTTGGAATCGTAAATAGGAACATTTTGGGGGATAAGAAGTCGTGACTAGAGAGGAGAGGAGAGGAGAGGAGAGGAGAGGAGAGGAGAGGAGAGGAGAGGAGACACTTAACCTGAGAACGTAACCATAATTGAGATAGTAAGAATAATCTCGTCTTTGTGGATTTTCTTATGGGGAAAGACTAAGAACGTTTGCCCTTAATAGGAGAAGGAATACGAGGAGGAGAAGAGGGAGAAGAAAGAGAAGAAGAGAGGGGAGGACAAGGAGGGGAAGAAAGATGAGGAGGGGAAGGAGAAAGAGGAGAGAAAGAGGAGAAGGAGGAGGGGAAGAACGAGGAGGAGTTAAAGACTAGCCCTGATAAAGCCTTAGGCGAGAGAGGCTTATGAAGCTCCCAGACGATGAGGAAGACTACGAGACCTTTGTAGACTACTTCTTGTCAGAGGAGGAGGCGGTACTCGTAGACTGCCCCCACGTGTGTAGGACAAGAGATGCAGGTGGACTTATGAATTTGCATATTCTTTTGTGTTCGAGTTTAATTAATTAGTTAAAGTGAACCGGCGGGATTTAAGAACACACATTCCAACCAGGTGAAGTTACTTTATGTGGAGGTTAGGTTAGGTTAGTTTAGGTTAGGTTAGGTTTGGTTTGGTTGACTGTAAGAGTGTCAGACAATTATGATTACAACTATGATTATGTCGTAATTGTCTTTGTGTATAATGAATAAAACTTATATTAGTTCCTGTTAACTCTTAACGTGATGGGACTACTACTTGATGTCTGTCTATCTGTCTGTCTGTCTGTCTGTGAGAAAAAAATTACCCCCCTTTAAAAATTTTGATATACCTAAACTGTCATATCTGTTACATATTGACCTGTGAGGAGGTAATTAATATTTGTTATGAAGGTCAACTAAAGGTCAAAGGTTAATCACATCCCACAAATAGGACGAGTCTCCATTCTGGCGAGGTAATTTCTCCAGTAATTACAGTACATATATAATTTATCTATAATCAATAGCGTTAATAATGTGTAGAGTTCTTATACAAATTCTGCTACATTTCTCGATGTGTATAACGGTTATCAATTTCATTAATTCTACTAAGCGATAGATTTGGGAGCCTAATCGTTGAAATTATAGGTCATTATAGGTCATTATAGCAGGATATGATGATATATAATATTAATAGAACTATAATATCAAGTGTAGTTCCTTCAGTAGAGTTCATAGGTGGTTATTAGGGATCTTTAATTGATTATAAGGAGTAGAATGAAAGTGGACCCTCAAGATAAAGATAAGATAAAGATCAGATTTACAAGCCAGAGAGATAATCAGGGGGATAATCTCACACCCGGGGATTAACGCTTAATTTGGCCCCAGCGGCTCGAAAATTAATTCAATTCCTCCGTCAACACGCGACCCACCAGCCAGATATCGTAACTATTAAACGGCCCATCGGTAATTACGGTAAACTGTTCATACAGGTAAACACACACACACACACACAAAACCATCACGCTTCTACCACCACACGCACACACACACACACACACACAAAACCATCATGCTACTACCACCACACGCACAGACACGCACACACACACATACACACACACACACACACACACACACACACAAAACCATCACGCTACTACCACCACACACACACACACACACACACACACACACACACACACACACACCATCACGCTACTACCACACACACACACACACACACACACACACACACACAAAACCATCATGCTACTACCACCACACGCACAGACACGCACATCCATTCCCCAATTATGTAACTGTATATTTTCAGCCTTTGACTGCCATGTTCATTCAATAAACCGTTAATTATTATTATTACTATTACACATGCCTAACCTAACCTAACCTAACCGAGTAGGGTGGATGACCTGGCTGGCTGATGAAAGTTAATGATTTTTAGCAGCAACATAACTACTAAAAGAAATTGTGTGAAAAACGTGTTAGAGTAGAGTAGAGTAGAGTAGAGTAGAGTAGAGTAGAGTAGAGTAGAGTAGAGTAGAGTATATGAAATTGATTAAATCTGACCCAATGAATTCAAGAAAATAACAGGGACAAGTTACATCTCTAAGAAATTGACGAAAAAAATATTAATAAAATAATCTTAATAAAAATAATCGATAATAGAAAATCACAGGTGAGATTAGGTCACAAATTGGGTTAAAAGGATCCTACACACTAATTAAATTTACCTGAAGGGTGAGAGACGATACTATAAATTGTTCCCACGCTCACACACACACACACACACACACACACACACACACACACACACACACACACACACACACGTATACATTTAATTACGTGTGTATCAAGATCCTATATATAGAAAACATTTACTAATATATTAAGGAGAATATAATTAATCTTTGCATCGCGACGGTAATCTTGTAATGGAGGACAGGAAGGATTTGTTGGTCTTGAGCGTGGTCATACAAACACCTGTATGTTATGGGGTGACGGCGTGGGTGAGGTAAGGCAGTGTTTGGGGTTAATGAGTCATGAGGAGGTGTGGGTGGGTGATAGTATGTGGGTCTTCGTGGGTGATAGTGTGTGGGTCTTCGTGGGTGATAGTGTGTGGGTCTTCGTGGGTGATAGTGTGTGGGTCTTCGTGGGTGATAGTGTGTGGGTCTTCGTGGGTGATAGTGTGTGGGTCTTCGTGGGTGATAGTGTGTGGGTCTTCGTGGGTGATGTGTGGGTCTTCGTGGGTGATAGTGTGTGGGTCTTCGTGGGTAATAGTGTGTGTGTGTGGGTCTTCGTGGGTGATAGTGTGTGGGTCTTCGTGGGTGATAGTGTGTGGGTCTTCGTGGGTGATAGTGTGTGGGTCTTCGTGGGTGATAGTGTGTGGGTCTTCGTGGGTGATAGTGTGTGGGTCTTCGTGGGTAATAGCGAGGTTTTAGATATATAATAGTGAAGTATAAACAGACATAGACGAAAAAAAATGGAATTGGAAAAAAAATATGAAAATCACAACGAATATATATATGTATCAATCGGAAGAAGGGAGGAGGAGGAGGAGGAGGAGGAGGAGAAGAAGAGGAGTGGTTGATGAACAAGGGGAAACGAGGGGACGTAAGAAGAAAAAAATAGAGGAGAGAGACGAGGGGAAACTCCAAAAAAAAGTGGAGTGAAATTTGAGGATAAAAGGGCAAGAAATAGAGGGCCTAGGAGAGGGGACGGACGATGAAAACGAGGGGAGAGGCGAGGTGATCAAGGGAGGGTAGTGGGTGGGGGGAGAGGTGAGGGGAGTAATAGGTTGCTAAGGAAGAGATATAAATAGAAGTGAGGGTAAGTTTGATGAAGTGAGGGTAATACTGACGATGAGAGGGGAAGCTGTGGTGAACAAAGAGGATGAGAGTGAGGGGGAAATATAAGAGAGGGATGACTTTCTTCATTATCCCTCCCTCTCCTCTCAGTCACTCCCCCTCTCTCCCTCAGTAATCCCCCCGGTAATGAAGACATCAGTCAGGGGAGGGGAGAGGAGAGGAGGGGAGAGGAGGGGAGTGGAGGAGAGGGCCTTTTGATTAATCTCTCCCATCCTCCACTTATTTTCCAAGTCATAAGCAGTAGGACCCAGGCCCTTTATTTTTCGTGTCGTGCCATCGTAGACTCTGGCACGTCAAGCTCCCGTGTCGCTCCTCCGTGGAACTTTTCAAATGTTATGATCCGTGTCGTTAATTCGTGGTGGATTTTGATACGTCAAGACCTCGCGTAAATCATCCGTGGGATTCTAAAAGGTTAAAGCTCCGTGTTGCGTCTCTATAGGCCTTTAACACGCGTCAAGACCCGTATTATACCGGTTTTCCGCGGATTCTGACACCTCCAACTCAATGCTTCACTTCAGTACCTAACTCTGATGTCTTTGCCTGATGATAAAACAAAATGGTGTCGCTTGAGTCAGAGAATGAGTAAACCTGACGTAAACAGCTAAATCTTAAGACACGGAAACTTCAAGAAAACGAATGTAATAGAAAAAAATATTGATACATTATATATGAAAACGGTGTAATATTTCAGTATAAAACAGTAAAAAAATATATAAATTCGTCACAGCAAAAAAACTAACAAAAACAAACACCAAATTAAGTAAACAGAATTTTTTATAGATATAATCACCTTCAAAAAAATATCACCTAACCTAACCTAACTTTACAACGAACTCTTATTCCAACCAAGAAACAGCACCGGCCAGTGACTTATTCCCTGGACAGCGCGAGGACCTCACCGTAAGACAAGCCGCTCCTGGGTACTATGTCGCTCACGGTACCTTGCAGGGTAGACGTCATCCATATTACTTACTGCATCAGCGGCGGCAGTAGGGAGTGTGGAGAATATAGCAGAGGTAGCCGACGGGGGGAAGGCTGGTCCGAGTACAATTGGTTGTTAAATCACCTTTCGACGTTTGGGGTAAGTCTCGCATAGGTGATATCGGCGGCGGTCAGTAGGTGTTCTGTCTGGAGGCCGCCTGGAGGGTAGGTGGTGCAGGTTGTGGAGGTAGGAGGGCAGGAGTTGGGGAGGTAGTAGTGATGGGGGTGGGAGGGTGGGTGAGGTAAGGTTGGTGGAGATGGGAGGATGAGGAGGTGGTGGGGGGTTGGGGAGGGAAGAAGTAGTGAAGGCGGTAGGGTGGGGATGAGGTTGGTGGAGGTCGGGGGGTGGACTGCACCTGATGCGAGCAGCAGGAGGTGGGGATGGGTAGAGATTTGGATGCGGGGGCAGGGGGAGAAGGGGAGGGACGGAGGGGAAAAGAGGAAGGAGGGGGAAGAGAGGGGTGGGGAGGGAAGGATGAGAGAAGGGAAGGGAGGGCAGGGGAGGGAGGGCTGGGGGGTACAGGGTCGAGCATAAGCCAGTTTGGGGAAGATGCTGAGGACTGCAGGAGTACATGTGATAGAGGCAGGAAGATGGAGATGGGAGAGAATGGGAAGAGATGAGAGAATGAATCTACGTGATGTGGACAGGGAGTGAGAGGGAGACGAAGGAGACGAAGGAAAAGAGAGGATGAATAAGGAACTGAGGATCTTGAGCATATATGAGTGGGAAGGGTGGGAGGGATGATGGAAGTGAATGAAGAAAGAGGATGGGAATCTAAAATGCACCTGACGGCAGAAAAGATGGGGAGATGCGAGTTGAGGGACGGTATTTAGGAATGGGAAGGAAAGTGAAGATGAATGGAAGGATTCGAGAGAGAAGGAAGAGGGATTAGCATCTCTTAGGATTATAGTTGATGGGGTCATGGGTCTAGGATATGGGGATGAGAGGTGATGGGATTCATGGGGTGAAGGATAGAGGAAAATCTAAAGGAGTGGGACAGGGAAGTGAGGGAAGGATGGGTCCAGACTACAGGAGCCTCACAGTCATTTATGTCTCAAGGGCTAACATCTCTTCCTTCTTGTGATAAACCTTACATCAGGGCATCTCTTTCACATCCTTGGATATCTCTTCCTAAGATTACGAGGTTTCTCCTATCTTATCTTATCTCCCATAACTTACAAAATCACTCTATTTTAACTATATAACACCGAGTCTTGAATGGTGTAAGATGCTCGCCTCTCTCAATAACCAACTCCCCAATTACAGGAGATAAAATCCAGTCTGGAGAAAATAGGGGAGGGAACAATTACAGGAAAGCCAATTACATTTTCACTTTGAAATTGGAAATAACATGGTACTTGTGCCCCCCAATAAATCCGTCAGAGCCAGGCAGGCACAGAGAGCGGCACCAAAGGTTTAGTCATGCACGCAGTCTTCAAGGTGAACCCTCCCTGGACACTCGCTTAAACATTCTGCTGAGGACGGGCTACTTTGTGGTGTGCCAGCCAGCTCCTCTGTGACCGGGAATATATGTTACTTTGTTAGTGGGCAGGTGTGTGGGCACGTGTGCGGGGCGAGGTGGAGTGGCCGCTGTGGGGGGGTGGGGGAGAGCATACACTGAGTGTGTGGAATTGTGTATACGTGCGCGTGGGAGAGCCATCATCCACAGCTGATTGGCATAACGAAGAAGCCTCGTCTTAATATATATATATATATATATATATATATATATATATATATATATATATATATATATATATATATATATATATATATATAAAACACTTTATATGCCCTATAATCACAGTGAGAGATGTACTTAATCCAAAGTAACGAGTCATGTGAGTAAAATTTGCATATAATGGAATGAAAAAGTAATTAAACAGGTAAGCTTAAGGAGAGAAGCAGGAGCACGTAGCTGGTGTAAAACTTAACAGACATGTGAACCACCAAGTGTAACAAACGGTGGGCAGAAACAACCCTTAATTACCCTTTATATCAAACACACTCAACGTAAGAAGGGTAGACCAGACGCACGTGTTGTGGACCAAACCAACACATTTACACACACACAAAAAAATGGAAGGAGTTACGCAATCAAGTAAGGGAGATAAATACACCAATTTTTCAAAGCAATCATCTCTAAGTTACTTAAAGCTATTGTGTATTAAAGTGTAATAACACCTAACGAGGCGTATATAGCAAGAGAACTGAGGCCTGCACTTGGCTGCTCAGGATAGTGGCGGTACAGATCTTCTCTCTCCCTCTCTCTCTACTCCTCCTCAGAGACACACCACCTAATATATCCTCATCCTATTAATTATAAACCTCAGTTCTTCCCTTGTTCTCAGCGTGTATTATCAGCCGCTATATTATACAGCTGAGCCATTACCCACCTCCTCACACGCCTGGACGGAGGGCAGGAGTGGGCATTAGGTTAGGTTAGGTTCCCATTTACCGGGGCGGAGCAGGAGGCGGCTGCAGTTAGGGGGAGATAACGAGATAACGCAGGGGTATAGTTTTATTGTGTACGGCGCGGCAGGTCAGCATACACACAGCTTGTTTATACTGACCAGTGCAGATCACCCCCACCTTACTCACGCTCTCGTCATGATGAAGAAAATAAAATCATATCTCCTTGAAAGGTAAAAATATTTAAAATTGAAATAATTATACCTGTTGGATTTTTTTTTTCAAGTATAAAAAAAATTGTACGTCGTGTGAAAGAGAATTTTATCCGTTGTAATGATAAGTTCAATTACAGTACAAACAAAACATATAACAGTTGCAAGGGTAAATTCATGTCGACTTGACACACAACACCTACAGGTATATGTCACTAAGTTATGATAACAAAAGGTTCGTAATGTTTTAAAAGCCGCAAGAGGATTTTGGCCATAACTTCATATTGATTTTTTTTTTGTGCCAATATGTGAGAGGCGGCGTCGGGGGTGAGTACGGGTGAAGGAGTCGTAGGGGGTAAGTAATGAGGGGGAGGAAACGTACGGGTTCGTAAGAAGAGGGAGGACGAGGAGTAAGGATGGGATAAGGAAATAGTAGTGGGTAGGTGTGGGATAGGAGGTGAGTATGGGTAGGTAAGGAAGGTGTAGGGGAGAGAAAGGGAAGGTGTAGGGGAGAGAAAGGGAAGGTGTAGGGGAGAGAAGGGGGAGGTGGAGGAGAAAAGGGGAAGGTAGGGAGAGGAAGGAGGTAAAAGAGAGGAGGGGGAGGTAAGGGAGAGGAAAGGGAGGATGAAGAAGATATTAACCCTATTAACAAAAACATCACGTTTAAACAGCAGCCTTCCCTCTTCCCCCTCCTTCTCCTCCTCTTCCTCTTCCCCATCCCTCTCCTCCTCTTCCCCATCCCTCTCCTCCTCCTCCCATCATGCATGAGGGGCATTAGTATCGTATTATCAGGGGATGGAGGACGCAGGTGTGGATAGGCGATTTAAGCGTGTTTTAGTACCGCAGAAGTGGAGGGACGGAATAGGCGTGGAGGACCGTCAGAGGCGTGTACGGGCGTGGAAAACTGTCGCGGGCGTGGAAGACCGTCGGAGGCGTGGAGGACCGTCGGAGGCGTGGAGGGGTCGTCATAGGAGTGTAGGAGCAGAACCGCTATGCCGTGTCATATCTCAACGCTGCCTCAACTTTCCAGGAACAAAAGAATTTTATCTCCTTTTTTTCAGTCATGAGGCATTGCTTCCAGGACCAGCCACGTCTTCCCTAATCATTCCTCTCAGTAGAATGTTCCGGCCAATTTTTTTCCCATTTTACTGAATGAATTTTTTTTTTATGGGTGGTCGCATCATCTTGGCTGTGGAAGGAGATATTTTGGATAAACATTTGCATAAACCTCAAGGCAAGAGGGTGGTCGCTTATGTGGATGGAGTTTAGTGAGAACCTTCCCCTGTACATGATTCCTGTTATTTTTATTCATGTATCTACTGTATATTCTGTTTTCTTTGATTTATATTTTTTGGGTGTCATTTGTATAATTTTTTTCTTCTAAATCTTAGTATTTCCAGAGTTGAGGAAGATTAATTATACTTCCCCTTCACTTGACAAAAAAAAAATAATGCCGGTCTAGTATTAACCTCTGGGTGTGATGTTGGAGTCTTGTTGTGTTACGTAAATATTAATCTTGGAGGATTATCCACTTATGATGTGGTATTTTCTCTCTTGTTTCTGACTTATCTTTCGATTTATCTTCATTTTATCTCAAATTTTTCATCCTCTCTCCATCAGGGCGTTGGCTCTCTCTGGGGCCCCTCTGACTCACATCTACACCACAAACAAACATTTCGTTAACAAACTGCACTGATGGGGGTGTACTTAATCCTAGCCTTTACGTGTCTCTTAAAGTGGGGTGTGGGGAGGGGGGGAGGTGGAGGGTTGGAGAGGGGGCGCAGTGACTTGTGAGCTTAGTTGCCATCCCACATGAGACCTCTTGTGACTGTCAACACGAGGGGGTAATCTTCACTAACCTCTCCTCACTTACTTCACCAGACACTGCCGGTAAGTGACACTGAATCAGAGTTTAAGTATAATAAAAAAGTACTGTGTTGTCCCTAATTATTTGTTCTTAGCACTCCCCTCCGCCACAGTAATGGTGACTTAACTTTCTGATTACCTGACTGGCGAACACCGAGCCTCAGCTTAAGTGCTAATTACCATGCAAATGAATGCAACTCTCTCGGTCATTTAGGGTAAGGGCCGAGTGTTTAGCTCTCCATATGTGGCTGCCATGAGTTCCTTCAACACGCCGTAAAACCCTCGACGTGTTTTTTTTTTACCTCTGCCACAGATGGTTCCTTAACCACGTCCAATTAGGCACCATATTGGCAAGGGTGATATATTTACCCTACGACAACAAAACAACTTCTCTCGGCTCTAAACAACCTACGTACATCCGTGGGAAGAAACAGCAGTGATCTTAGTCAACCACAGATTAAAACATAGCTCAGGCTGGTACCAATGTGTACGCTGATAATGGCCAACAACCTTGAAGGCGCCTTTCACAAAATTACATGGTAGTCCACAAACCAAACAATTAAGCAATCACCTGTGGTTCGTGAGGCGGGCCACTCACTGCCCGTAATTCATGGGGGTTTAAGTGGTTATTAATGCATTATCTTTAATTACAGAGAGGGTGCCGTTATCGTCTGGTAATGTGGATGTAATGGCACACACCCTAGGCAGTACCAGAGACGGGATGGGCTCCTGCCACTACCTCTAACTCGTTAAGACAGAAATTCTCGCTCCCATCTTCTTCTACTTCTTCAGGTTTCGCTCTCTTAGGTTTCTGCCGCCAACTGCCTCTTACACTCGTTTACAACACGAGCTTATGGTTCTCTGCTCCTTGATGCTTCGTATTATTTATTATAAGTGTTCTTTGCATCTGCTTATTGCTGCTTAATACTCCTTCAGTGTAGTGTTCCTGCTTCTTGTCTTCTTCAACCGCCTGCTCGTTAAAATACCTGCTCTTGCCGATGTCTCTCCTGCTTCTAAACTTCAACCATGATATCTTGCTTCTGCCCCTCCTGTTGCTTCTGCCCCTCCTGTTGCTTCTACCCCCTGTTGCTTCTACCTCCTGTTGCTTCTACCTCCTGTTGCTTCTATCTTCTGTTGTTTCTACCTCCTGTTGCTTCTATCTTCTGTTGTTTCTACCTCCTGTTGCTTCTACCTCCTGTTGCTTCTATCTTCTGTTGCTTCTACCTCCTGTTGCTTCTACCTCCTGTTGCTTCTACCTCCTGTTGCTTCTATCTTCTGTTGCTTGTTGCTTCTATCTTCTGTTGTTTCTACCTCCTGATGCTTTGGCCTCCTGTTGCTTCTTCCTGTTGTTTTTCCTATCTTCTGTTGCTTCTACCTCTGTTGCTTCTACCTCTGTTGCTTCTACCTTCTGTTGCTTCTACCTTCTGTTGCTTTTCTTCTGTTGCTTCTTGCCCTCCTGTTGCCTTCTTCTTCCTGTTGCTTCTACTTACCTTCTGTTGCTTCTACCCCTGTTGCTTCTTCTGGCCTCCTGATGCTTCTATCTTCTGTTGCTTCTACCTCCTGTTGCTTCTTTCTTCTGTTGCTTCTACCTGTTGCTTCTGCCTCCTCCTGTTGCTTCTGCCCCTCCTGTTGCTTCTATCTTCTGTTGCTTCTATCTTCTGTTGCTTCTACCTCCTGTTGCTTCTACCTCCCAAGTTGCTTCTACCCTGTTGCTTCTCTATCTTCTGTTGCTTCTACCTCCTGATGCTTCTATCTTCTGTTTTCTACCTCCTGTTGCTTCTATCTTCTGTTGCTTCTATCTTCTGTTGCTTCTGTTGTTTCTACCTCCTGTTGCTTCTGCCCTCCTGTTGCTTCTCCCTCTATCCTTCTGTTGCTTCTTTCTTCTGTTGCTTCTACCTCCTGTTGCTTCTCCCTCCCGTTGTTTCTACCTCCTGTTGCTTCTATCTTCTGTTGCTTCTATCTTCTGTTGTTTCTACCTCCTGTTGCTTCTACCTCCTGTTGCTTCTATCTTCTGTTGCTTCTGCCTCCTGTTGCTTCTATCTTCTGTTGTTTCTACCTCCTGTTGCTTCTACCGCCTGTTGCTTCTACCTTCAGTTGATTCTACCTCCTGTTGCTTCTCCCTCCTGTTGCTTCTATCTTCTGTTGCTTCTATCTTCTGTTGTTTCTACCTCCCTCTTGCTTCTGCCTTCTGTTCATGTTGCTTCTGCCCTCCCTGTTGCTTCTCTTTTGTTGCTTCTACCTCTGTTGCTTTTCACCCTGTTGCTTCTGCCCTCCTGTTGCTTCTGCCCCTCCTGTTGCTTCTTCTACCTTCTGTTGCTTCTACCTCCTGTTGCTTCTACCTTCAGTTGATTCTACCTCCTGTTGCTTCTGCCCCTCCTGTTGCTTCTACCTCCTGTTGCTTCTATCTTCTGTTGCTTCTGCCTCCTCTTGCTTCTGCCTCCTGTTCCTGTTGCTTCTGCCTTCTGTTCCTGTTGCTTCTGCCTCCTGTTGCTTCAACTTGGTTTTCATTCTCTTTCCTCCTACTTGTTAAGAGAAGTACTATTGTTCCTGCTTCTGCTGCCTCCCACTCCAAGTTAATACTCCTACTCCCGCCCCCATGACTCCTACTCCTTGAAGTTAACACTCCTGTTCCTGCCTCCTGCTACCTCCTAATCCTCTATGTCAATACTCCTACTCCTGCTGCCTCCTACTCCAAGTTAATACTCCTACTCCTGCCTCCTGCTGTCTCCTACTCCATCAAGTTAATACTCCTACTCCTGCCTCCTGCTGTTGAACTTGTGCCTCCAGCAGTCAATGTGATGAAGACACTGCCGGGATAGAAGCTGTGTCTCTACATCAATTAGCATCAATTAACGAGTTCACTCTGGCCCAGGAAGAATATTTACCGAGCAATTAATATTTTTTTTAAAGCCATCAGGACCGCCATCTTAAATATTTAAAAGACTCACAGTGAAATATGAAGAATAAATAAGAAATCTAAACATTACAATTATGTTTTATGGACCAACTTAAGATTAATCGATGTATTTCTTGGGGCTCATTTAATTTCAAAACTCTCTCTATAACCAAATAAGTTAAGAGTTATCAAATATATAAAGATCTGCTTGATATAGCACTATATGATATAGAGATAAGTGCATATATAGAGCAAAAAATACTATCACAGAGAGAGAGAGAGAGAGAGAGAGAGAAGAGAGAGAGTGCGTGTGTGTATGTGTTAAGAGAATGATAGTGAATAAACAGTAAGTGAAAAACAGAGGACAAAGTAGACAATAATGACACTAACTAACACCATCAATCACCGTGTTATCTGCCTCTGCTCACCTTGAACAATATCTCCGCTAAGATGATGCTCTGATTACCTCGTGTTATTGTCCCTTTGTCATCATTAATAATAATAATAATAATAATAATAACAATAATAATAACAACATCATAATAATAAAGAAAATCACTAACAATAAAAATAATAACACTAATAATAAAAATAATAATAATAATAATAATAATAATAATAATAATACCAATAACGTTAATAACACATAAAACACAAATAGGCAAAATAGATAATCCCAATTCACATTATACCTGGATAAACATATTTGCTTATGTAGACGTCCCCAAAAAAGTCATTTAAAATCTCCTATTATAAATGATACCTATCACTTTGTTTTAGCTCCACAATCTTGGCAGGACAGACTATTGCCATTAAGAGGGCAGACACCATAGGAATGCCTGAATACTAATGGGCTGAGCGTTTAATAATCTTAATACCATTTAGCGTTAAAACTCAAAAGTCCCTCAAAAAAAAAATAGTTTATTTATGCCCTGTTAAATCCTTACTGGTGATGGATCAACTTCATGCCAATTAGTGCAGGTATTAAAAATGATTCTCCGATAATCAGGACAGACAGACAGACAGACACACACTGAGGTCGCTTTGTCTGTCAGTTTCATCTCGCTGATTGCTTTATACCACAGCTCAGTGTATTCTTCTTTGTTGATGATTTTGTGTGTGTGTTTATATATCATCCATCGTAGATTGGTCTGTCTGTTGTGTATTGTATCTATTGTATATGTGAGTTTTATTTTTATACAATTAACAGTTAGGAAAATAGTCTAATTGTCAAGCATTATCATCACGTCCCTCCCCTCACGTTGTTTTAATAGTACTCGGAAGTTTTAATTATACCTCAACACACCAAACACAGTGACAATCATTACTTTTGTTTAATCTTATACAAAAAATACAAAAACAAAATCGATTATATATTTACCATTCAAGAAGTGTGTAACAGATACTGTGTTTTATTGTTAGTCAAATAAAATATCAAAAGCGGCGTCCCTGTAGTGAAGGGGTTAGTGGAGATAGTCTACTAATCCTACTTAACAAAACACACACACACACACACACACACACACACACACACACACACACACACACACACACACACACACACACACACACACACACACACACACACACACACACACACACACACACACACACACACACACACACACACACACACACACACACACACACACACACACACACACACACACACACACACACACACACACACACACACACACACACACACACACACACACACACACACACACACACACACACACACACACACACACACACACACACACACACACACACACACACACACACACACACACACACACACACACACACACACACACACACACACACACACACACACACACACACACACACACACACACACACACACACACACACACACACACACACACACACACACACACACACACACACACACACACACACACACACACACACACACACACACACACACACACACACACACACACACACACACACACACACACACACACACACACACACACACACACACACACACACACACACACACACACACACACACACACACACACACACACACACACACACCATCAACCATAATTTCACCCATTATTGACGCCAAGGATGTAATAACCACAATCAATCACCCTTTATGGATATCAAACGAAGGGCCAATCTCTTGCAGGACGACTATGCTTGCCTCTACACCACATGACAACGAAATTAAGCACTGGGAACCGTAATAAATTCGCCCCTAACTCATAATCCTAATAAATTAAACCACTGGAGGAGCAGAAGGTAGACGCAAAATTATTCTCGAAATGAAAAAAAAAACAAAATGAAGGGAATGAAATCGCAGGTCAAAATATTATCTCCTGAGGTGACGTAAATCTTCACACGACATCAAGACGATTTATCAACACAGAACAGAATTCAAATCTACAAAAGCCATAAATTAATGAAGTTGAATTCACCACCACACAACCCACCAACACACTCAGTTGGAAACCCCATCTTGGAAGCCAGCCCATCACACCCACTCAGACCGACCACATCTAGTAAAATTCACCATCTCACCAGAAGATCACCACACATATTTGGACCTTCTAACCTCGCCTGCCCTCCACACCCAGTAAAACCCATCACCACATCTAGTTGGACCCACCACCTCACCAGCCCACGACACCCAGTAAAACCCACCACCACACACTGTAAGACCCACCACCTCACCAGCCCACCACCACCACATCCAGTAAAACAATACACCACACCAGTCCACCACCATACAGCCCACCACCTCACCACCACACAGCCCACCACCTCACCAGCCCACCAACACCGTAAACACCCCCCCACCCCCGTGCCCTACAGTGATCCATCCCTACCCTGGCCCCATCAGACTTAAGCTCCGCCCCGGGCACTACTCGATCAACCAATGACGAGCGAGAATAATGGTCATGAGCACGTGGCTGTGTGGCAATGTTCCACCTCCCTCAGGATGGTCTATCGTACACCTTCAGAGACTTGGGTGATTGACGTTGTTTTGGTGTGAAAATTTGGACCATGGTTATACTAAGTGTCAGTTTAGTGGAGTCACCTTCTTCATCTGGATTATTGTTTCGTGTCGACAGGATACAACTAGGTGCTCAATACAGGTGAGTCTGTACTGATGGCGATTGCATTTTGTTGTTAATGTTAACTTAAAATACTCCTATGGATATGGCAGTAACTTAAAAAAATAAAATGTTATGTAAAAATCACCAGATATAATGTATTTGAGAAATAATCGACGCTTGAGAGATGTTCGACGATATATGTATTGTTAAGTATGTCTGTGACGACTCGTAAGAGGTCCTTCTCCTGCAGGTGGCCAGACAGGTGTTGATGCTCTGGGCGTTAGCATGCAGCAGCTAGTGTGTCGCGCTACCCCCTGGACAGGATGCTAATACACTGAAGGTTTCATCTATAATCGGACAAGTACAGTCTCCTTCACTAGTGCGTTTACAAGGGCTCGTCATATAAGCGTTCCACAAATCTTAGGAATATTTGTTTTAATATATTTTTTTTCATTTGATTCCACAATATGTTTACTACTACGAGTTTCCTTCTGTCGAATGTAAACAAACACAGGGGCTGTCACACTGCACAAAACCTGACGAGCCCCTGTTAACGCACTAGTGAAGAGGACTGTACATCCGACAGCTTACTTATTTTATACTCAACTACAATCAAAATTAAAATACAAAAACTAATAATTAACTTGGGGGAAATAATAATTCAGTTAATATTATCCAGTCAAAAGCTACATTAACACAAGCTGTCCACTTGCCCCCACCGTCACTTGTTAAAGATGGACTGACCCTCGTTCACCACCTGATGAGATGAATGATTGAGTGAATGTGATTGAATGATTGAGTAAGACAGTCAGTCAAAATAAGAAGTCAAATAACCAATGATTGACTTCACCAAAAAAAAACCCACTTAGCCAGCCAGACGTAGAGTTTAATACCCTAACAAGTACAGTTACTCGACATAAGTGAACCCAAACTGGCTCAGTCGATTGTCTGGAACACTGGTCGAGACGGAAAATCGAATTTCACACTCAAATACACTGAACGAACACGCGGCGACGCACACATAAACACATATTAGAGCATCACTTGGTAATGCCCAGTCCCACATTCTGATACACAGCTTGTTTAATGCTCACCAGTAAACGGGAATGTATTTGTGTGTGTTGTGTGTAAGTGTGCGTAAGGAAGTGTCTCTCTGTGTGTGTATGGAAGTGTTTGTATATGGAAGTGTTTCTGTGTATGTATTTGTTTGTGTGTATATAAGTATTTCTGTGTGTATGTAAGTGTTTCTGTGTGTATGTAAGTGTTTCTGTTGGTAAGTGTTTCTGTGTGCATGTGTTTTTATGTGTATGTAAGTGTTTGTGTGTATGAAAGTGCTTCTATGCGTATGTAAGTGTTTCTATTGGTATGTAAGTGTTTGTGTGTATGTACCCGTGTTTGTATAAGATTAAACAATACACAGGAATACTTAATAAATGAAAATCATCATATAAAAAAGAAAGCTTATGAAAACAGGAATCTAGACTGAGAACAAAAAACAACAACACAATCATTCCCAACTCACGGTGAAATTATCGAGTTTCTAAAGTTCTCTGTTTGTGGTGTGGCCAGGTGTGACGGCCTCCCTGATCACCCAAGTCAAGTCATTAACCTGCCGGGGATTAAGACCGACTCTCCACCGACTGCATACAAGCTGGCAGTAGGGGTAACACACTCCTCCCCTCCCCCTCCCTCTCTCCCTCCCCTCCCCTCTCTCTCTCCCTCCCCTCCCTTCCTTCCCTCCTTCTTTCTCACTCTCCAGCAGGCAACTCCGTCATCGCCCCGGCACCACCAACCCCTAACGAAGAAACCTGGGTGGCCCTAACCAATCCTTCCCTCTACCCTTTGTTTATCGAGCCAATTAAGACAGAAACTCCCATTAAGGGGAAAGTATTATAGGTGCAGAGGTCAGGTCACGCTGGGTTAACAAGGATATTGTTATATCATTACAGACTTTAGTTATTTGTTGACTTACTATTGCATTTATGGAAGTATATCTGCAATAATCTCTACTTTGTCTCTGTGAAACGTGATTATTCAGTGATACAACCAACAGCTAACGTTAGGTAATATCCCCCGAGCTACCTGTGTTATTGAGAGGCCAAATGAGTGTAGAAGGACCATTGGTATTCTCCTCACGGGTAGATATATATTACCTTATAGAATGGTCGTTTCCTGCTGGCCGTGGCTGTAGACGATGGCAGAGGGAGGTCGACCTTTCTCTATATGACTTGTGGCTCTCTCCGTATTGCCATTGACCCTCTCAATACGACCTGGGCCCCTGGTGTATGTCCAACTATCTGTTCTGCGTTCTTCTACATATGGTTTGATATGGGACTTTAATGTCATCTGTTTTCCAATCTATCTGTCAGTTTATGGTCCCACATATAATGGAGAAAATATTATACGTAACGTCCATCATAATAATAACTTGAACAAATTAGATCAGATACACTTGATACGTAATGAAGACACGTTAGGTTAGCTCTGTATGCTATTAATAACCTGTTTTTACTCTATGTAGTTATATTTTGAACCTCAGACAATTTAGACGTTCTAAAAATTTATTACTCCTTATAGACCTCCATGTGTATTCAGACACAACACTGAAGTTAAGACTAATTGTAATTATGAATTGAACTATTTTAGTGCAAAATCTGACCATTACGACGACACATGAAATAAACAACAACAAACAAACAAACAAACAAATATGAAAACTACAAATTTCCCTCTGGGTGAACCTAATAGCAGAGCCCTCGATAAAACGGACAAAAGTGCCTTACCATATATGAGGAGAGAGCGGCTGATGACTCCCTTAAAAATGATCATAAGTCCATTAACACGAGGCAGCACTTTGGAAAACGAGACACGGTTAATCTATAGACTGAACGACTGTCAAATAAGTTATAACGTCCTATGGGTGATGTTTGTCCTTTGATTTTATTTAATATTCCCGAGTTTTATTCATTTTATTAGCGCATTAGCTCATTTGTAGATTATTTTAACCTTGTGAGCTAAGTATCCTGAATTCCACTTCCCTAGTCTGCGTGGGGGATAGTAACCTCTTGTACATTACTGCAATATATGTGTTTACTATTCATTACACCTGTCGATACTACAATAATCCTTCAGTCAACTAGTCAAGGGTATTTGGGAGGACGGGGAGCCACCAGGTGTAAGAGTATCAAGAATCAATGGATCAACAACACCTGTACAATCAATGTATTATCACAGGTAAAAGTTTGTTTACGTGAAAAAAAATAAGCCAAAACGATTAGGATATTTTAGTTTCCTTAATTTGCACGAGTCTGAACTTCATTTGTTTTTATGTCACGTACTACTCATCTATGTGTTGTGTTATCATACAATATACTTAACTCCGCATCATAATAATCTACGTTTATATAGCACACGTTATCTTTTATATTGAGTTGTAATGTATGAATCTAATGCAAACAAACATCAAAGTCAACGATATCACACACACACACACACACACACACACACACACACACACACACACACACAAAGACACTCTGAATGCTTCAATGTATCTAATTGACATCAATATATTACTAAACTTTAATTTAATCTTTCCATTGTTGTGAATAAGAAAGAAATGTGTCAATTATATCAAAGATTAACACTGACAGTTTCACATGGGTTAATGCTAGTTATATACTCCTATCTTATCTCTTACTCAGACAATAATACAATAATAATAGTAATTTTCGTGATAATGTGAATAATAGTAACGATACAATAAAGTTAATAAGAGTAATAATAACACATGCTTATAATAATGATAATAACAGTAATAACAATAATGATGATAATGTTAAGTAACAATCATAATAACATTGGAAAGATAGACCCTGAGCAAGGCATTTGACCTGCCTCTCTGTGCTGACAAGAGAGGTCGGCCTCAGTGAAGAACGAGCCTGTGTGTTGGAGGCGCGGCAGGTCTTCCTCACACTAGTTCCTCCATCCTGATTATGTCTCACTAAGTTCCTCCATCCTCATTATGTCTCACTAAGTTCCTCCATCCTGATTATGTCTCACTAAGTTCCTCCATCCTCATTATGTCTCACTAAGTTCCTCCATCCTGATTATGTCTCACTAAGTTCCTCCATCCTGATTATGTCTCACTAAGTTCCTCCATCCTCATTATGTCTCACTAAGTTCCTCCATCCCCATTATGTCTCACTAAGTTCCTCCATCCTGATTATGTCTCACTAAGTTCCTCCATCCTGATTATGTCTCACTAAGTTCCTCCATCCTGATTATGTCTCACTAAGTTCCTCCATCCTGATTATGTCTCACTAAGTTCCTCCATCCTCATTATGTCTCTCAGGTGACTCTCAAAACAAATCATCCTTAATAAGTTCCTCCATCCTCATTATGTCTCACTAAGTTATCCTCTTATGTCTCACTAAGTTCCTCCATCCTGATTATGTCTCACTAAGTTCCTCCATCCTGATTATGTCTCACTAAGTTCCTCCATCCTGATTATGTCTCACTAAGTTCCTCCATCCTGATTATGTCTCACTAAGTTCCTCCATCCTGATTATGTCTCACTAAGTTCCTCCATCCTGATTAGCTCACTCTTTTAATTTCATGCTCTGTAAACACAATTGCCTCAAATAATCTCTTGTGATTTCCATGTCTAATGGGAAGAATGCGGCTCTGTGTCACCATTGTGGGGTCGGGCAGGTGTGTTTAGGTTTGTATCTGGCGATGGTGAACTTGTCGTCGCTCGTAGTGCCAACCAAAGATCCCACGGAGGTATGTTGCTACAGCGAATAGTTCATACCCCAGCAAGAGGCCCTCACTACCCCCAGCAAGAGGCCCTCACTACCCTCCAACAAGAGGCCCTCACTATCCTCCAGCAAGAGGCCATCACTACACCCCAGCAAGAGGGCCCTCACTACCCCCGGCAAGAGGCCCTCACTACCCCCAGCAAGAGGCCACTCACTACATCCCAGCAGAGGCCCTCACTACACCCACAAGAGGCCCTCACTACCCCCAGCAAGAGGCCCTCACTACTCCCCAGCAAGAGGCCCTCACCCTCAGCAGACCTACCCCTGCAGCAAGAGGCCCTCTCTCCCCCAGATAGAGGCCCCACTACCCCCAACAAGAGGCCCTCACCCTCAACCCAAGAGGCCCCACTACCCCCAGCAAGAGGCCCTCACCCCAGCAAGAGGCCCTCCTACCCCAACAAAGAGGCCCTCACTACCCCCAGCAAGAGGCCACTACTCCCCAGCAAGAGGCCCTCACTACCCCAGCAAAGGCTCTCACTACCCCCCAGCAAGAGGCCCTCACTGCCCTCCAACAAGAGGCCCTCACTACTCCCCCAACAAGAGGCCCCTCACTCACCCCCAGCAAGAGGCCCTCACTACTCCCCAAGAGGCCCACTACAACAAGAGGCCTCACTACCCCAGCAAGAGGCCTCTAGCTAGAGGCCCTCCCCCCAGCAAAGGCCCTCACTACCCCCAGCAAGAGGCCTCACTACTCCCAGCAAGAGGCACTCCACTACCCCCAGCAAGAGGCCCTCACTACCCCCCAGCAAGAGGCCCTCACTACCTCTAGCAGAGGCCCCACTACCCTCAGCAAGAGGCCTCCTCCCAGCAAGAGGCCCTCACTACCCTACAAGCAAGAGGAGCAAGAGGCCCTCACTGCCCCAGCAAGAGGCCCTCACTACCCTCAAGCAAGAGGCACTCCCTAGGCCCACCCCCAGCAAGAGGCCCTCACTACCCCAGCAAGAGGCCCTCACTCCCCCAGCAAGAGGCCTCTTCTCTCCCACAAGAGGCCCTCACTACCTCCAACAAGAGGCCTCACTGCATACACTACTCATCCAACAAGGGCCATCACACACCCAGCAGGCCCTCACACCCCAACAAGAGGCCTCACTACCCTCAAACAAGAGGCCATCACTACACCCCAGCAAGAGGCCCTCACTACCCCCCAGCAAGAGACCCTCACTACACCCCCAACAAGAGGCCCTACTACGCCCCAGCAAGAGGCCTTCACTACCCCCACAAGAGGCCCTCACTGCACCCCAACAAGAGGCCCTCACTACCTCCAGCAAGAGGCCCTCACTACACCCTAGCAAGAGGCCCTCGCTACCCCAGCAAGAGGCCCACAGGTACTCCCCCAGCAGACGCCTCACAGGTACTCCCGAGCATATGGGTGACAGATGATCCCGGAGGAAAAGGTTCGCCATCATTCCACAAAATAAGTAATTAACAGGGACTCCCCTGTACATAGATATATATTTTTAATGTGTAGCATATATATGATCTTCTGTATCTTAGAGTGAGCGCTTTAAAACCTCAATTGTTGACGTGCAGAGATCCATTAAACCATAATCATCATCACCGTCACCAGCATTTAGTCTGCCAAGCAAATTGGTCGCGTCTATCTCGTCGTTGTTCTGATTTTAGTGGCAGCTGATATGCTATAAATAATGAGTTGTTGGGTCACACCCCCTCCCTGTCTGGTAATGTACAGGAGGACCCCCCCCCCCCAATCTTGCCAGTGCACAGGACCACGCCCTCACCCTGCCTAACAGTGCAGAAGGATACGCCCCCACCCTAATTGGCAATGCACATGACCACGCTCTCACTCTGATTGGCAGTGCACAAGGCCATGTCCCACTTTGCCTGGCAGTACACAAGGCCACACCACACCTCTACCTAACAATGTAATTGGCAACGCTGCCGCCCTTTAAACTTAATTAATTAACGAAGAAAAAAATGCTTATGCTCATTTCCTGTCTGATAACCACGGCCTGGCAGTATACAGAACCACGTCTCCTCCCTGCCATGAAATATACAGAACCACGTCTCCTCCCTGCCTAACAATAAACAAAACCACGCCTCCTCCCTGCCTAACAATATACAGAACCACGCCTCCTCCCTGCCTAACAATATACAGAACCACGCCTCCTCCCTGCCTCCTCCCTAACAATATACAGAACCACGCCCCCTCCCTGCCTAACAATATACAGAACCACGCCTCCTCCCTGCCTAACAATATACAGAACCACGCCTCCTCCCTGCCTAACAATATACAGAACCACGCCTCCTGCCTGCCTAACAATAAACAGAACCACGCCTCCTCCCTGCCTAACAATATACAGAACCACGCCTCCTCCCTGCCTAACAATATACAGAATCACGCCCCCTCCCTATAAGGCCGGCAATAGCGTCCGTATCATCTAAGACCCATGTTGTAATTATCGGGGGGAGTTGCAGCTAATTATATCGTGGCGGGAACAGTGAGGGTCGGGGGCGTCTGGTGGGCGGGTCTAGGTGGCCAGGGGAGTGTAGGGCGTGCCTGGCGTCCCACTGCCTGGCCACCTCCTCCTCCTCCTCCTCCAGTATCTAGGACATCTCCTGGGGATAAATCATCGTCGTGGGGTTATAAAGATCACTCCATAGTAATGAGGCGATGTGTTTAAGCTGCATTTATTGCCATTTAATCGCCAGCAGGGGGTACCTCGTATCGGCAAAGTGAAGGGTTTTATAACTGGGTGAGATTATTTTAAGAACTACGCGATGTGATGCCACTGTGTTATGGTTCGCTGTTCACTCTTATCTTTATTAATATCGAGGCAAATCAGAGAAGCTTAATGAAGAGCCTCTCAAAAGGTACATGGTCTCTATACCACTGATCCACAATAACATACAATGAACACCGCCTAAATGGATACCACTTTTTCAGACGATCTTTGTATTTTTTACTTATTATTATTTTCGTTTAAGCTGAAGTCTGAAGATTATTCTCATTGTATTGGAAAATTCTTGGCTTACGTGTGTGGTTATTTAGAAGTCATAATTCTAATGCTTAATGAGAGAGAGAGAGAGAGAGAGTAAACAGCCAAGCGGACCACCCACAACAAAGAAGAGATTACCGAGAAAGAACAATTATTTACCACCTACGATCATTTAATTCTTTTTTATATTTTTGTCTCCTTTCCTGAATGATCTGTAACGAGAGAGAGGCAAACTGACTGCGCCACTTCTTCACAAATTTGTCACGCCGTCGAGTTAAAAATGGATAACTATTTTTTCTAAGGAAGATGCGTTACGAATGACAAAATTTCCATTAACATTTGAGTGCCATTTGTCAACCCTGACTGATTAACCTTAATAAAACTTAAAAACTTTAATGGAGTTATTAATCGGAACTTTCATTGTGCTCCATCACCAAAATAAAAATCCTCAATGCATGGGAGTTCATAATTCGGTTAAATACGGTTCTACAACGGTGAAATTAGTTACGGTTCATGTATTAGTCTGGAGATTCGGTTACAAATACAAATACAGACATAGATATAAACTACAGATATTACAGAGTCACAACGATATGTAAATAATATGAGAAAAAAAAATTCACTTGTAGTTTGTTATATATCATCTTGTAAACAGAGAATGGAGAGTTGTATCGTTCACATGGAGATTGTGTTAGATAAGAGTACGATTATGTTATCAATGAGAGGAGGAGAAGGCGGAAGAGGAGGGGGAAGAGGAGAAGTAGGGGAAGGGGGGAGGAGGAGGAAAAAGGGGTAGAAGAGGAAGACGTGGATGATGAAGAGAAGGAATAGGATGGGGAAGAGAAGTGAGGAAGACTAAGGAACAAACAACTGTATCTTTCTGCTTGAAGTCGTTCTTGTGGCTAACTTAATCACCAACTACGAACAAGCATCATCCAAGCACAAACACGGCAGATTGAGGTTACATAGTGTGTGCACAGAGAGTAAAAACGTGCATTACGACACTCACAATGGCTAAGATAATATTGCAAGAGTCAATTGAACATCCGGGGTAAACTCAACTAGGCAACGCCCCTCTGTCATCAATTATCTTGCAATTTTCCATCAACTCACTTAGATTTGTAGAGATGAAAGGGATAAATTGTCTTTGTGTCGAGACTGTACTGACGGAAGTTCATATGTGGATTAACTCTTCCTCTTTTAAAAATGTTACATAACTATTATTGGTATTGTGAATAAATCTGCAGTTTGTTTTTTTTCTAATTTCTTTCATTTTTTTAAGATATTCGACAGACCTCTCTAGCAACACGTATGATAACCTTTGTTTGGGTTTCTCTATGCACCTGTGTGATGACCGTCCTATCTAGTTTTTTACATTACCTATATACATGAATCTTTTGGGAATATAAAAAACAAAAAGGTGACAAGATAAAAGAAAAAAAAGGAAGCTTGTTCTATAATACACACTTTCAGGAGCATCAGTGGGAGGTTAGGTAGTAAATCCCAGTCTTCATATAACACAACCTAACCTAACCTAACCTAACCTAACATAACCTAACCTAACATAACCTAACAACGTCCTAATAAACACTCCCTTACTCAGCCTCACATAACAGGTAGTCGACTTGAACCACTGTCTTAACCACCCTGTTAGAGTCCCTACACCAGCTCTCTCCTCTCCGCGGCGTCTCCCTCTTAGCTTGACCAGCCGGTGAGCTATAACCTAATCTAGTAGGCAATACAACCTTCCTATTAACGAGCTATTACGTGTGAGGCACCGGCCGTGGGGGGGTGGGGTGGGGCTAAGAGAGAGAGAGAGAGAGAGAGAGAGAGAGAGAGAGAGAGAGTTGAGAAGTCCTTATAGGCGAGAGGGAAGCATCCAGGGATTGAAGGGAGAGTCAGAGATCCAACGGCCGTGACGTCGTTCTAGGGTTCGGGAAAAAAGAGAGATCCAAGAGGCGAGGACGGAGTAAAGAGCTCGAGGAATGTTTCAGGGTCGAGAAGGGAAGTGGTTCAGGAGTCGAGGTATTAATGTTATTGTTGTATCCACACTGTTCCCAAGCGAGTCGTCAGGGCAATGGGAACCACTTTTATTCTTAAATACGTTCAGGATACAAATTCAATTGATTTCACCTTCAAGAATTTAAGTCCATCCAATATGTAAACTTTATTATCAACAGACAGACAAACAGATTTGGCCCTTAATAATATAATATAACGTCATAAGGACATTACCGTTTCATGCTTTGTTGTTGGAAGCTGAACGAATGAAAAAGTATATAGCGGCAACTGTTGATGCTCTCAACCTAATTCAACAGAACTTCCAATCACAAGCATTAATACTACGAACAATGATATAACCAAGCAGTACTACCGGTTGAGGGCCACTACAGTGTGACCGGAACGATGGAAGCCTTGAGGGCCGACAACAACACAGACTGGGATTTCCTCGGGCTCGGAGCGGCGCGTCGCTAAGCACAATGCGGAATGATCCATTATAAGAGACGGTTAACCTAATGGGATAATTATAGCCCTCCTGGACAGATCACAGCCAGGCCGAGGTAGTCGCGTTTTGACTTGTGATGCTGACTCTTCCAGACCCTCTGTTGTTTATTTCCCGAACGAGAAATATAGTCATTGTGAAGTCGGCAGGGCTTCATTAGTACCGTGGATGGACTCCAGAGGGAAGCCGCCTCCTCTTAATTGCTATCTTTTGCGGCCGGGAACTTAATGTGTTTACGCTACTGTGAGAGATCCGTGGGAGCCGCTCCAGGCGAGGGAAAGGTAAAGTCTTATAGCGGGTTGGGGGAAGACGAGGATTATGGAAGACTGAATAGAAGGGATCACTGAATGAAATAGTCGGCCTTGGTGATGAAAGGTTAGAGAAGAAGTAGAACGTGTGAACTACAGGGAGACATGGGTACAGTATATTGGTATGAAAGGAGCAGAAAACACGGGAGATGAGGAAGAAGAAGATGAGGACAAGAACAGGGTACGAGAAGTGTAAAACAAGTAGAAGGACATAAGATACATTAAAAAGAAAAATAATTATAAGACAAAATGAAAAGAAAATGTAAAGAAAATAAGAAAAGTGAACAATAACAACAAAACACACCAAAACAAAAACACCGCAACATTAACAAAGAAAAAAAAAACACCCACCACCAATATAACTTTTAGACCAGCCAATATTTCCTCAGCAAAACAAGAATGCAAATAGATTGTTAATGGCTACTCCTGGTTAGATCCCGAGGAAAAATAAACAAGGAGCTCACCCATCACTTAACTAGTGGATGGGGTTTGACCACTTCACTGGCTATTGTAAATCTTTATCTTACTATTGGTTGGCCGCATAAAGATTAGCTGGGTAATGGGGGCTGTCCAAGTATCGTAAGTCTCTCTCTCTCTCGTTACACACCATGCATACTCTCTCTCTCTCTCTTTCTTTCTTTACTCTCTCTCTCTCTCTCTTTACTCTCTCTCTCTCTTTCTCTATGCCTTTTCTATATAATCTCTGTATTTATTCGTTCCTGTCTCCCTCTGTCTGAGTTTATGGCGATTTCTGATTTTATTTCTCTATTACTTGTCACTGCTTTTAGGGTTCTGTCAGTTTCCGTTTACTTACTGCTGTTCCCTATATTTTTTTTTTCGTTTCTGTCTATTTCTGTCGTTTTCGGTCAGTTTATCGCTCTTTCTGTTTACTCTCTTTATTTATCAACGTTTATTATCGTCTCTCTCTCTCTCTCTCTCTCTCTCTCTCTCTCTCTCTCTCTCTCTCTCTCTCTCTCTCTCCTCCTAAGACAAGCAGGTTTACGGGTCTCAGTGTAAATATTAATACACTGACAGATCCCCGAAGACACAAGATTATTCAGTGTAAATACTACTCCTACTACACAGACACACTCCAGGAGTACACAGAAGGAGGAACACCATCGCTATTGTCTGGGTGTTGTCTGGACCGAGATAAACCAAGATACTCGGAGCTGTTTCCCTCACAAGCGGGAAAGTTAAGGACTTGCTCACCTCACCTTGGCTGAATATTAAGAAGCTCATGGACTTCCCCCTCCTCCTCCTCCTCCTCCTCCTGTCTTCGTGTATATTTTGTTTCTTCTTCCTTCTTTTTCTTCGTCTTTTCTTTATATTCTTTAGTTTCCTTTTAGCGTCTTTTTTTTTGTTTCTCTCCTTTTTATATTTCTTTACCTTTTCATCTACTCTTTTTCTTGTTTTCTTTTAGTTAATTTTTTCTCCCTTTTGTGTGTCTTCACGTTTTTCATCATCTGTTTCTTCTTTATTCTTCAACTTGCTTCTTCCTTTTCTTTCTCGTCTGTTCTTGGGGAGAGGGGGAGAGGTGGGGGAAAGAGGATGTGAGTGTATTTATTGATTTCTTTTTGTTATTCCTTATTCTTATTTACTCTAAATATAAGAAAATCTCACAAGGAATTGATAATCTTGAGTTAACTTGATCTTGAGAGTTAACTTGATCTTGAGAGTTAACTTGATCTTGAGAGTTAACTTGATCTTGAGAGCTAACTTGATCTTGATAGATAACGTTTAACAGCTGTGTCTAGCAGGCTCTATGAATGCGTTCCTTGAGTGAATGACCCATGAGATAAAAAAAAATCCTTATCTATCTACTCGTGCGGTGGTGGGAGGTGTATGATCAGATTTATGACCAAAACACATTTATGGATAATACTAAGTCACTCTTGTAGTCTTTGTCTTTTATTTATGTTAATTATGAGTTAAGGAGAGTACATAATCGTAGAGTATAAAGTAATTAGAGTAGTTTATTCTTAATTGGCAATGAACAAACTCTGCCAGACAAGAGACCCTTCCTCGATCAAACAAGAGAACACCTTCACTTTGCTTTCGTCTCGCACTGTGAGAGGAACACAACTTTGGTTTTATTTCAAGTGATGACCGATGAGAAACCTTGTTGTTTAGCTTGGCACTCGAATCACCTCCAACCGACCCTCACGTGTGTCTGTAATTGTATGCTTTTGTTTGGAGTGCCGAGGTCAAAAGGCCAGAGAGATGTTTTGACCTGACGTCTTGGAGCAATGTTTGGCCTTTCCTCGTACACAGGGAATAACAAAACTGACCTTTGACCTGATCTTCGACTGTATCCCATTTTCAGATTTCTATGATTCTTTGTGTGCTGTGGAGGACGTTGCCGCTGCCATTAATCAACGACCGAGCACTTGGCTACGACCCGTAATGACCTAGGTGTTGACGGCCAACAAATCCAATGCAGCAAGCAAGCGAGCACTTAACAAGGCCGTAAAACCTGGTGGTGAGGCTCTCATGCTCCGCCTTGACTGTTGTGGCCATCACGATAAATTATCTTCTTTTGGGGAGGAATTATACGTTTTCTGATGTGGTATCATTGGTTATAGTATCAACAATAATCTCTTCTGGCTTATACCATGTACAGTCGGGGTCAAAAGTCTTGAACACTTAGCAATATCTGGCATCTACTTCTGAGTTATACATATATGATTAGGATATACTAATAACACTACTTGTCATCACATATTATGCCTGAACTACAAAATGGGATCAAACTCTCCTTAATACCTAAGATCTTCGGGTACTTACATGCCAAATACTGTCAAGTGTTCAAGACTTTTTCACCCAGACTGTACATAAATATAGATCACATGAAGATTAACCCCCCTAACTTATTTCACTTAACGCTATCTTGAGGGGGTTTTACGCAATATGGCGAAAATATGGATCAAATTTTCTTCCTTGACGCACTATTTTATGAATGTTTATCCGTATCGTCACTTCCACACACATTCATCGCTCTGGTCCGGGGAAACAATTATCATCGCTTTGTAATGTGCTTTTAACATTAGTAATTTGCTTTTATTTTGTACAAGACTGTTATGAGATGATGTGAATGATTTTTTTTTTATTTAATTGTAATTGATTTAAGAACTGTTGTGAAATTAAGGTAACTATTAACACGTCTGTCCATATGAGCCACAGTTGCACCTGCCAGGGAGTCTTGTCAAGGTTAAGTCTCTCTACCTGCAACCTTCAACAACTGTTCCTTATTACTACATTGCGTCACCATCACCTGCCGCCACCAAGCCATTATCTGCCACCCATTGCCATCTGTCGCCTACCATCACCACCTGCCTCTCATCATCGTCTATCACCCACCACCGCTTGCCTCTCACACTGCCTGCCACCCACTATCGCCTGCCTTTTATATCATCTGCCACCCACACCGCCTGTCTCCCACACCATCTGCCACCCACCACCAACTGCCACCGCCCGCCTCTCATCATCGTCTATCACCCACCACCGCTTGCCTCTCACACTGCCTGCCACCCACTATCGCCTGCCTTTTATATCATCTGCCACCCACACCGCCTGTCTCCCACACCATCTGCCACCCACCACCAAGTGCCACCGCCCGCCACCCACATCACCTTTCACCACTCATCATTATCAATGGACACCCCACGCCATCCATAAGTTAACTTGCCACCCACCACTAATGTCCTGCACCGAAAACTGCCATCTGCCACCCACCACCACTTACTACCCACCGTCACTTGGTGCTGGTCACTCTCTACTACAATCCACCGACCGTAGTTATCCACCACACATCACTACCAGCCACCACACACCACTACCATATCACCACACACCACTACCACTCACCACCCACTCACTACCAGCCACCACACACTCACTACCAGCCACCACTCACTCACTACCAGCCACTACACACTCACTACCAGCTACCACACACCACTACCACTCACCACACTTCCCTACCAGTTACCACACACCACTCACTGCCATTTGTCACTGACCACCACCAACCACAATTCACCATCTAGTAACACCTACCACAATCTACTAGCACGGGACTATTAGTCTATTACCATCAACCACCATCCACGTCCTCAGTCAACAGACCACAATCTACCACCACCAACTACCACCATTCTCCATCACTAAACCTCCACTTGCTAACGACCCCCCACCAACCCTCACCACAATCCACTTACTATTGGTCTCCAGTTAGCGTTCGAGTACGTATCAACCAAGTGACTATCTTACTACAGATTATATCCCACTATACCCGCCATACTCGAACGCTCTTTAGACTACACGTAACTCAGTTTCGTTTAGGTATACAGTACATAACCTGTTCCTATACCGTAAAGTAAGTTTAGTGTGTTAAGCCACGAGGAAATAAAAGCCTTTTTCACATATATGTTGTTTTGTGGGTTATAAAAACAGAGGCGTTAACCTAATTGTTCATTCACCATCACTTGACATATAATACCGAAGGCCAGTGAAGTGTATCGTGACACGGGAACAATGTGTGTTATTCTTCTAGCTAACTGTTTATCTATTAGGCATTGTAGTTTAGCCTTTCAATGTCTACACGGCGTGACTAACTTAATCTTAATCGATGCATCATTGTTTTGTTTTATATCAAAACTAGGATGTGGAAAACTTATACGATAGTGAATTTAGGTGAGTTTTGGTGACTTTAGGTAAGTTTAGGTGAGTTTTGGTGATTTTAGGTGAGTTTAGTTGAGTTTTGGTGAGATTAGGTATCTAGTGTGAGGCTTCTTGCTTATAGTAACACAATACCCTGCGTTCATTGACGAAATATAAATGCATATACGTATAAACTGTCTTCGAGTAGTACTGGTGCCTTAACATTGATAAACCCTGACAGGCAGTACAGAAGCTGAGGAACTAGTGACTAAAACAAATTAAGACCTAGAAAAATACACTTCATTAAAACATACTACAGATACTCACATACACATACGTACACACACATACCCTTATACGTGTACAAGTATACACGCGCACAATCACACAACGACACGTACTGTAAACAAACACACGTGACCTCACCGTACCACACCGACCCTACATACAACCTTGTAGGGGATAATCACCAATACCTCTCTCTGACTTGACAATTCCCAAGCGGTGAAACAAACCTTTATATCGGGAAAGAATTTGTTCGACAGGGAAAAAAAAAGTGAAAAACTTGAAAAGGTTACAAGATAATTTCACATCATCATACAAAGGCGGTGAAAGACTGATTGATTATCCTATTATGCAGAGCTTCTTGATACTATCTGCTGGGGGAGGGGGGAGGAGGGGGTTCTATCCTATGTTCATAATTGCATATTTAGAAGGTTGAAATGCACTTACTATGTATGTAGATAAGCCTGAGTATCAGACACGCCAACCCACTAAGCACTATCTTATGCCAATCTTGTTTCGCCCTGTCTTTAGTCGTATTGCTGTAAAAGAAAAGAAAAAAGGTGAGGGTAATGTTCTAGCAGATTTTCTTTCTTTATCTTCCTTTGTCTTAAGAGAGATTCTGAATAATTGGTGTTGGAGGAATACTTGAGGGTGTCGGTGGAGTGAAAAGCAGTGGATAGTTGTGCTGACTTGAGGTGTGTGTGTGTGTGTGTAAAGACGTGCATACTTGTATCTGCTGTTCATAGGTGCAAGGACGTAGAAGAGGAGAGATAGGGAGCATTCTCTACAGATATCAGGTATCCGCAGGTAAAAAAAAACTCACTTCAACGAATATTCGGAAGAACAGATACATGCTTCCCAAACATATATATATATATATACGTGTTGGTATAATAGTCTTTCCCGTAGATAGAGAGAGAAAACAGAAACGTCTCGTGGTTTAAATAACAACAGAAGTGATTTACGAGACAGTAACGAGACAATAACGTGTATGGGAGCGATGATACGAGGTTGAAGAGGAAGAGGTTAATGCCGTCAAAGTCTCCGCTGCAGAAGGTGTAAAAAAAAAATAACTCTTCATTGCCAGAGCTTTTATCGTTGCTCCTGATGGGGGATACCTCGGCTGTATCTCCCTGATGAGTGAAACAGTGGTGGGGAGAACTGAGGTACAAATGGAGAGACCAAGAGTACTAATGGAGAGAACTAAAGTACGACTGGAGAGAAATGACAAACATACAGAGAACTGAGATACTTATAAGGGAAACATATGGCTGTTCTAACTTATGTAATATTAATAAAAAAAATCACTCTTTATATGGAAACACTAGAAACATTCACCTTACCTCTAACTCAATGACAATTAAGTGACACTCAGACAGGTAACCCAAATTAGTTCTCAAGCATCAGTCATCACAGGTAACAAAACGATCCTAATTACATATATAACCATAACACATTCTCAACCTGGTCCCCCATTCCCTTCAGATTGACTCACCTGACTAATCCCCTTTGATTAAGCGGCCAGAATTTGACAGTAAATTCCCTTTGTTAATGCCGCGGTGAATACTAAAACACCGCCAGACTTTTTTTTTTTTAGATAAGATCAACAGTAGATCCACTCAGACCCTGATTATACCGTCATTCATATTCCCCTTAAACAGTGGATGATGTCAGGAGTACTAATAACCATAAGAGAATCAACATGACATCATGGTGAACTTAATACTGTAATCCCAAGCCAAGCCAAGCCAAGCCAAGACAAGCCATCGAGTCTTACATGTTTTTACCAGAGTTGAGTTGAGCCATCTAGTGTGAGTGTAATGGGCGGCAGTAACTTGGGGTCTTATACACGAAGATGAAGAGTTTATAATATGATATACGAGATGTCTTGCTGTCCTGGTTGGTGGTGGGTGAGTGTTTAGGCAATAATTATAGCCTGCATCGACTTTTAATGCTCAAATCTGCTTTTATATGATTCTTGAGTTAGTAGCGGTGGCGGGCACAGGGGGAACCTACTTTGGCTTTCATTCCCTTGATTACCACCGACAACTTCCTGCTTGAGTTTTACAGTAGCATTTTTTTTTTATTCTGGTTAAGCAAGGTGGTAGTGTAGTGGCATGAGAGCAGCTGCCAGTGGTGTCGATATAAGCACTTCAGCCAAGACAAGGATGCACCTGGCTTCATCTCTCTTTCATCATGTTTTCCTAGAATCTCGTTAATTCACAGGTGTTGGTCGCCCTCAACACTGCAGCCTGGCAAGTGATCGACCCAACCCAGATGATAACAAGGGATACAATGCCTCGGTATCTGTGAAAGGTCAGCCAGCTTCGAGAATGGCATCCCAGAATAGAAATGACTTCATACTACTTTTAACATTGAAACTAATCGTAAATACAATAATAACTTTAGGGAAGATATAAAAGTATTTATTCCATTTGATTCGGTTTATTTTTCGTCTCTCTCACTATCTCTCTGTTTATGTTTGCTTTAGTTTACACAATAACAGAAGCTACACAATTTTTATTCCTAGGAAGAGAGATAGAATAATTCGAAGACGTCAGGACATTGAAACAGTAAAACGTGTTTAAGGGCAATTATTCTCAAGAAATATTCGAAAAATTTTCAATTGGAGAGAAACGATATAGAGAAGAAGAACATCAAGAAGACAAATACTGAGATATGCAAGGAAGGGGAGTGGAAGCGATGTTGCATAATTGCAGGGAAAGCAACAGTTGAGGCACCAAGTGTGACGTGGGAGGATGCAACACGAAGATGTTGCATGCAATGTAAAGGTATTAAATGAAGCGGTAAGTAGGATTTACGGGAATGTTTGTATGAACGGCGTGCGTAGGAAAATTTTTATTGGTATAAGATAATGATCCTAAATGAAGTAAACTTTTACTCCCAAGAGAAACACAGAATGGAAGAAGTGAAAATTAATCAGATAATTACAAAAAGATATATAAATAGTTAAGAAAAACAAAGAAGACACTAAATATATATATATATATAAAGTGGCATTAAAGTTACACTGTAGTATTTTTTAACACGAGTAATTATCTAAATATCTGACATGTATGACTTTAGATTGAGAATCGAGTAGAACTTTTATTATATGGGAGATAGATGATGGAGATAAAATAGTTTAGCGGTAAAAAAGGCACTCAAGTGTAGAATATAGCCTTTAGTCGCTAGAATTAAGCGGAACATTCCATCGGTAACTCGCTACATTATGATCTTTATATTTTCTTCTCCCTTTTTCTGAGAGATTACGTCACCAGATCACTTGCCCAACACTTGATACACTCTTCCCTAATAATTCAAGATGTCTGAACTCACGAGACATTGTTACGTACTGATAAACATTACACAGACATACACTACGTTACGTCACAAGCCATAAGACACAGTGGGATTCTGAGAATATTAAATGAACAAAATATAAGGACTGGGTGGAGTAGAACACTAATTGGAAAGGATGAGAGTCTGTTTAAACTTGTCTGTAAATCACACTTCCCATCTGTGAAGAAATAAAAAATCACAAACACATCGAAAACTTAAAAAAAATAAATTAATAAATTAACTCATACGTAAACAAAAAAACATGTATTTTACTCAATATATAAACAACACGTATCTGAATAACCAAACTAGTTGATGGCGTATGTGTGTGACAACTACGTTACGCTGGCGTATTAAAGAGAAGTTATCCTGGCGTCATGTTACAAGATGTTGCGTTAAACAGAAGTCACACGTCGGAGATAAGAGGGCGGTACAATTCTTACAGGTAAAACCTATCCTCATAATTCACGGTATTTTTTTTTTTTTTAAGGAATCTGTCATCCCATATTTGTTAAGAGCAACATTGTGCTGGATTAAGATTAAGATTTAAGACAATACTTTTGGTAAATTTATCGTTCACTTAATGATTTAACGCAGTGGTATTTACGGCGAGTTATTCTTATACGAAATGTTTTCTTTATTAACTAATTTCTGTCTTTCATTTTGGGCGGACAATTGACTGAAATAATTTTGGTCTCAGAAAAATATATAGTAATATTTTATTTCGACTCGTTAGACTAACCACTTAAGCTAACTCTAACAGGCAAATTATACCATAAAGATGACTAGATTTGAGGGCAATGCTTTAAGGCAATTCCACCCTTCGTTTAATGGGCTCAGAATTTTTTAATATCTCTTGTTTTTATACACATAAACAGTCAACTCCTTTAGCTTTTAATTTACGAAATATATTAATCTCAACCAAGGACCAAGTTTTATGTATAAGAAAACTGTAAGGCCATTTTATGCTTTTATTTTCAACCCACAATTTACAAACATATAATGATGCCCATTAATTGCGTGACTCACATCCAGCACCACCAATCTGCTGACCTAGTGGGGTCAGACTGGGTGGTCGGTCAGCCAATAAATATCGATACAGAAAGGTCAAGCGAAGAGAGAATCCGTCTTGACCCCGACAGTCAGCCTCTCTCCACATTCTCAGCCTCTCATGTGTCCTACAGTGATACGTGTCTTGGAGGAATATGTGTACTGCAGTGATACGTGTACTGACGGTGACTCTTGACTTGTGGTAACATGCTTCCTATAGTGACACATATCGTTCAGTGACAGTGATCCTGCAGTAACCTCTAACTCTCAGTGACACATACCCTGCAGTGACACATATCCCAGTGACACATATACTGCAGTGACACATAACCTGGTATAGCTACACATAAAAAAGCTTGATCATCAGAGGACACGTTTATTACTGTATGTATCTATCAGACTCGTATTTGTCTTCTTCACCTGTGTGTTAGTTCATATATTAATAAACCTGGTCCATTCTTCGGTAATATCAATTAGTTCGACTTACAGAACAATATACACGTATGATATTTATTGTATAAGCTGTACGTATGCATGTATGTAATGTATGTATGTTTATGTGTGTATGTGTGTGTGTGGTAAGATGGAACACACACACACACACACACATCCATCCATCAATGGAACATTCATTACTTCGCTGGTTGTGTGGTTGTCAGTCTCCTCCTCCCACCTGGACTGTCAGACAACCCTCCGCCCTCCTCTTGCCATCAGACCCTCAGAACACCCTAAGATATAATCCAAAATACTTTATCCACCTACAGTATAGTCTTAGTTCACTATCAACACCATTTTGACCCCCAGAGTAACGTCCATACATCCCTGGATACGCTAAAACGAAATATATAATCTTACGAACGAGTCACTGAGAATCCACTTGACAAGCGCTCGCATCTACTCTTAGGGGTGATAAGCGTACTACATCATAAGACACTGTTGGTGAAGATAATGGTGAAGGTGGATGGTGAGTGGTGAAAGGGTTATGAGGAGGGGGAGATGAGGTCAAGATATGAGGGAGATGGTGAGGGGTGATAGTGAGGGAGGGAGGGAGGGAGGGAGGGTATAGTCTTGGTGAATAGATTTATGGTAGTTATGGTGTGTGTGATGGTGACCGTTAATGATGGTGAATATGTTTTTGGGATGGTGATTGTGATGGTTTGGTTGATGGTGAAGGATATTTTAGTGTCTGGGTTGAATATTCATCTCGGTTGGTGATTCTGTAAGATAATAGCTACTAAGGTTGTGGTATATACAATGAATAAATGAGTTGAGAATGATGAGGATAATGAAGTTGATGAGTTTAGAAAGCACAAACTACTTAATAAACAATGATGATGATGATGATGATGACGCTGCTGAGGATGATAATGATAGCGAGGTTAAATAGAAGAATAATAAGAATGATGATGATGATGATGATGATAGTGATGGTGTTGATAGTGGTGGTGGTGATGACACTAAAGGGGCAGTAAAGATGATGCAGAGGCCCTGATGAAGATAGTGGACACAATACTGGCGCTGATTATGGAGATGAGAACGATAGATTAATGGTTCATAAGAGGGGTATAAAGCTTGTTCATGGCGACACACACACACACACACACACACACACACACACACACACACACACACACACACATAGACACACACACACAAACAATATTGTGGGGGAGAGGGATTTACATGAATAGTATTGTTGCTTACCTTACCTAACCTAACCTAAATTAAATTAACCAAACCTAACCTAAATTAAGCAAACCTAACTTAATCTAACCTAAATATTAAGCAAACCTAACTTAATCTAACCTAACATAAATTAAGCTAAGCTAAGCTAAATTAACCTTACCTAATATAGCCTAAACTATCCTAACCTAACCTAACCTAAACAGAACACAGCAATAATAAGGACAAGTTAAACAGAGATTTTGAAGATATAAAAATAATAAATGAAGAATAAACATAATTATACACATTAGGAAGACGGGAGAAGGAGTTGCTCATTGGAATATATTTGTTTAATGCATAAATTAAATAAGAAATACAAACAAAATAAACAAATTATTTAATGAGCTTTCTAAATTCATCCATCCGTAAACAACAACAACATCCGCAACAACAACAACAACAACGATAATAAGTATAAAACTATAAAATACAAACATTAACAACAACAACAATAACAGCAACAATAATAATAACAACAACAACAAGTAGCAACAACGACAGCAACAACAAAAACAACACCAGACAAGAACAGCAGAAGACGTTGTTATAAATGAATAAATTCGTTTAACAAAGACGTCTATAACATTAATGATGAAAAACAAAAACAAAAGCAGAGTTAAGAGGCTTGGAGTCACTGCACCTTTGGCAGGTTTGATCCAGGATAAAAAAAATTATGAATTAGATAAAAATAAATTGATGAATTAATAAACTTATTAAATACAGCAGCCGTCCATACCACTACTAATATTATTAATGACAACCAAACAGAGAGAGAGAGAGAGAGAGAGAGAGAGAGAGAGAGAGAGGACAAGAAGAAGAAGAGAGAGATAAACAACATCCTTAGAGAAACAGTAAGAAGGTTATTGATGTAAAGAAAGAGAAAAGAATAAGAGAAAAAAAAAGACGACGAGAGAAAGAGAAAAAACCAAGCACGCACTTTCAAGGAGCAGTTATGAAGGTTGGTGGAGGGGTAGTGGCTAGCACACTGGCAGGTCCATCTTAATATGGATCGGGGTCACACGCAAGATACTCCACCTAACACACACACACACACAGAGGCCACGTTTATTGCCTCAACAATAATGCCACGGGGATGAGAGGCAGCGAGACTTTTCATTCATGGTCGGTCAGCCGGTCAGCTTGTTTATGTATGAGCTCGGAACTCGCCCTGTGCTCTACTTGTTTAGTTGAACCCATTCATGGCAGGTTAGCTTATGGAAATTGCGGTTTACTTAGTCTGTTTAGCTGGGCTCATGGCAGGTTAGCTTATGGAAATTGCGGTTTACTTAGTCTGTTTAGCTGGGCCCATGGCAGGTTAGCTCAAAGGATATTCTGGTCTACATATGAAGTCGCTCTCTCATTCATGTCAGACTTCTTGCTTAGGTGTTCTCATGGCAGGATTGTTTGCGTGGCCCATACTAAAATCTACTCATAAACACTTCTCTTATACTCGATAAGGTGCTCTGATTTACACCACCATTGTTTATTATACTTGATTATCAACTTGTTTGCGAGTATACTGGTTATCTGAATGAATCATGGCGCCCTTGTTTACATACGCTTTAAAGCTTGTTTTTTAACCCCAGCTCTTCGGGTCAATGTGTCTTTGTGCCATTAACCTCTATAGTCATCTTTTTATTCACATATTTATCTATTTTCTTTATTGTGTTTCATCAATTTATTTATTCCTTCTCTTTATTATGTGTTTACTCGTCTTTACTGTCAGGTTAAGATGAGGTATTTTATCGACCACAGTATCGAGGTCTGTCACTGCTTGCTTGCATCTCTTGAGTTATTGTTGATTGATTTAAACCGCATGGAGAAATTATGTCTGATGGCATTTATTTTGTTGATATCATCTACATAAATAATGCACTAGACACACATACAAACACACACACACACACACACACACACATATATATATAAGGTGTGTGTGTGTGTGTGTGCTGCATCATAGCTATAATTCTAACATATATTTTTTCTACATAAGTTAATACTAACCTAACCTAACCTAACGTAATATTATTAACTTAGGTATATAATTTGGTTACGTTAAGATAGTGTAAGATGCTTTAAACGGATCCGTCCAATTTTACAATCTAATAACACATTCCTGTAGAGTTTTAACAGTAACGAGATAAAAAAATAGTTATGCATATTTTATGTTTCAAGGTTAACCGGACAATGGTCCCGATAACCCATGACATTATATCAACGTTAATTATAATAAGAAGAATTATTAAGTTTTAGCAACACATTAATTTAAATCTCCCCCCCAAAGACATCTACAGAAGCATAAAATTTATTAATAGTTTTCGAAATGATGTTATTCACTCATGTCTCTCGTATATATACAATTTTAAGATAATCTAATTCGTACTAACATATCAGATGACAGACACGGATGCCAACTTTCATAAATACGTGATGATGAAAAACTGTAAATAAAACACAGACGGTCTTAATGAGCAACATAATTGGTGGTATATAATTCCAGACACACCGACCTTGTGTTTCCTTGTTATTATTTACCTTTTAATTAAGACACATACTAGGAATAACATCATCAAAATATTACTTAGAATCTAGTATAATATCAGACAAAAACACCATCTAAAATATTGATAAGTAAACCATATGAAGTAAACAACATACTCGTTTTCTAACTGAGAATGTATAGTGTATACTTGTATGTGTATATGTGTGTATATAAAGAAAAAAACACATTTAATACTGCTTTATGATCAACGCCGACGTACCTGAGACCTACCTGACGTAATTTAAAGTAGGTGATTATATACACATCACTATTTTTATCCCCAAAATCCGAGTTTAAGGTTTGTATGTTTGTCATCCCGCGGCTGGAGGGACGTACGTATCTTGGACCCATCACTAGCTGACCTTTCCTGACCTGACCTCATTCTTACTGACCGGTTATCGGAGGGATTTCGAAATGAAATTTAGTATCCAACGAAGATTTTTGTTAAAGTTCACTCATTGTGTCCATATTTATTAAAATCTAATTCATGGTTATATCAAGGTAAAAATTATGCTCGTGTCTTAATTCTTAATTCCCAGGTGTAACTTCTGCCGACCAGTTTTTGTCCACGGGGGGAAGGGCTGAGGTAAAGTCGTCATCTTTAATTTCATCTTGCTTACCTGCAGGGTTTTTTTTTTGTTTCTCCAGCTCAAGGGCGCCTCCAACGACCCCAACAAACCATAGGCGTGTCCTCACATCCAGGGGCGTTAACTCTTGTTCGCCAGCGTGAGGACAAGCCCTTAGTTTTCGAGTTAATTTTTTCCCATCTCCTAGAGTCCGTTGGAGTATCACCCTCTCCCCTACCACAGTTCCAAGGGAGTTTTCTATTACGAGACCACCAGAGTGTTCTCACCTCAAGGGCGTCACCAGCTAGTCAACAAACCGTAGTCCTTATTCCTCGAGTGCCTTTACTTGCTCGAGTCTACAGGAGTGATTTAATCTCCCAAGTTTTAAATGTGTTCCTATCTTCTCGTTTTTTTTTTGTAGCGTCCAACACAACATCTATATGGCCTCCTTGGTCACTACGATTCAATCAATCCCAGAGATTATAAGCGGGTCCTTATCTACCAGTCAAGTGTTCCTCTGTTACAGCAACTTACACAGGACGGGAGTGAACGAATTTATACATTAGCTATTGTCAGTGGTACAGCAGTATTTAGATCTGCCGTGATTTGGAGGCTATTTTCACAAGATTAACAACACCTTGTCTCTGGTACTTGATTAACATTTTTCTTTTGTAACCAACAGAAGGCGCGAGGTTATCTTATATCCATTTTTACTGCTACAGCAAGAAGAATAGGTATTGAATTTCAGCATAAGTACCAAAATTATAAGTATATACCTTGTCTTCAGCCACACCAAAAATAGTTATTTAATTCAGGAACTTGCATACGGTCTTCAATATTCATACATTATTTTATATTTGGTCCATCGTAGCTACTGTACGTCTCACCTCTCTCTCTCTCTCTCTCTCTCTCTCTCTCTCTCTCTCTCTCTCTCTCTCTTTTTTAACAGCCCACAGATGTTTCCTTCATCCCCGTGGATTGGCAAACCTAAACTGGACGTAACCAAACCCCTTGATGACAACTCCACTGTGGAGGCCATTAAGGTACCCACGCCAAGGTGTTCCGGTGCGTGACCCGCATACACTCGCCGCTCTGATTTTTGCCCGTCATGTGAGCAACACTTTCGATTGCCCAGAGAAGACCTTTTGAGAGTGAAGAAGTATTTACTAAGCTCTGTAACAAGTCTTTTGAAGCAACACGACTCGTCCTTACACCTTGTTTAGAAAGTAATAGCTAATTTAGATTCGATGATTTACCAAGGCACATCATTTATGTTATCTGGTATTATTTACTGATCGTAATCCTGAGGAGCAGAGAGGTAAAAGTCAATGGTCAGAGGAGTGATTGATGCTTAATCGTCTGGGATGATATGAGCCCCACTGACAACTCTAAGACCTGCTCCCTTATTTAGTTTTCTATAAAAGGTCTGCAAATTGCCAATGCTTAATGTTTTTGCACAAGCTTCGTTTGAATTTTAACTCCAAAAGGCCACTTAATACTTCATCCTGACAAATAGATGTTTATAGATGTTTATGAATGTTTTCATTTAGATGTTTATGTTAATGTGGCTTCTTGTGTTAAACCAGACGGCTCCAGTGTCCAGTATGAGGAAAATAAGAACCATTTTCGTCCTTAACAATGTCTTAAGAGAAAACATTATATATAAAGAACAGACAAAAGCGGTGTTTAGAGAGTGACATGTGACCTTCTTGACATGGCCAGGGTCAGTCACAGTACAGCTGGCACAAGTACAGTACTCAACCAGTCACCTGCACGCATGACCTTTAGGCCATGATCATCAGGTGTTGCTGGCCATCATCCACACTGTAGTAACCACCAGCATAACGGGGTCGCAGACGGAGAGACGGACGGACACAAAAGGGATATAATGCTTCTCGGGTTCTCACGTGAGGCATTAAATCAGTAACGAAAGCAAGTGAAACGACAATATTAAAAAAATAAATAAATAAATAGGACGATACAGAGGCCCAATGAACACTGACATCGATTAGTAATAAAAATTATATTATAGAACTTTCTCTCTCTCTCTCACAAGTTCTGACATCATTTGAGCACTTCCAGAGAGGACGAAGCCACGTAACGGGAGACTCTGTATGGAGCTGAGGTGACCCGCCACTCCCCCACCTTCCTTAAGCGGTGCTGGTGGTGAAGGTGTTGGTTGACTCTGGTCCACTTGGAGTCCACATCTATGTCACTTATGTTCATGGACTAAACCTGTCCTAGCGGCGACCACGAACAACACCTGTTACAACTGTGCCTAGGGTACAAACCTGATTTAACTATGCCCACTACCCACACCTGCTCTAACTGTGCCTATAGTCCATACCTGTCTCAATTACACCTATGGTCAACACCTGTCTCAACTACGCCTATAACTGACACCTGTCCCCATGATCCACACCTGTCTCAACCACGTACATGGTACTTATATATCTTAATTACACTAGAGCCAACACCAATTCCAGCTACGTCCATGATCCACACACCTGTTCCAACTACGCCCATGGACTCAAACCTTCCCCCAACCACGATGCTTCCCTAACCACGATCTTACTACAGCCAATGTCTACATTTGGTTCGGAGTACAAACACTTGCCTAATTCATTGCTTCAGAATGCATCAGTCTTTACCCTGGAGTAATACACAAATATGGAGAGGAATTCGGCATATTTGGTAAGGCGAGCTGTCAGACACGGGCATTCGTACCGACGCGTTGCAGGTGTCCACTAGCTTCAATTTTGCTTTCATCAGCGTTCATGGTAACTTTAGTATGTCTTTTTAATTAAATACGTTTGGTTACTTGGTGTAAAAATAACAATTCTTTCTCTTTTTGCTGCTTAATATAAAATAAAATGTTAATCTCGTCTTTTTTTTTTCGTTGCTTTTTGTAAATTAAAATCAATATCTCTTGGCTATATTTCTATATTCAAACTACGATTTAATCTCACTGTAAATATTATAGAAAATTATTCCCTTCATATCTGATGATGAATTATACAGAATCAGTTAAGGGAAGGAGTCAATAATTTCTTCTCTGTTGGATATATATCATTCATGTCTCAGCTTCAATGATTGATTACAATATTCTTTTACCTAACGGACCAAAGTTGAACACAATTTGACATTCAACTCCGGACTAAGACAGAGGAGACATACGGTGGTAGTACTGGTGGTGGTGGTGATAATGCTCGTGGTGGTAGTGGTATTGCTGGTAGTAGTAGTGGTAGGAGGGTGGGACCATGAGTTGAGGTAGATGTAGGACCATGAGTAGAGGTAGATGTAGGACCATGAGTGGAGGTAGATGTAAGACCATGAGTTGAGGTAGATGTAGGACCATGAGTTGAGGTAGATGTAGGACCATGAGTTGAGGTAGATGTAGGACCATGAGTAGAGGTAGATGTAGGACCATGAGTGGAGGTAGATGTAGGACCATGAGTGGAGGTAGATGTAGGACCATGAGTGGAGGTAGATGTAGGACCATGAGTGGAGGTAGAGAGGGACCATGAGTTGAGGTAGATGGTGACCATGAGTGGAGGTAGATGTAGGACCATGAGTGAGTGTAGATGTAGGACCATGAGGAGGTGGACAGTGGGACAAGTGAGTTGAGGTAGATGAGGGACCATGAGTAGGAGGTATGAAAGGACCACGAGGGAGGTAGATGTGTGACCATGAGTAGGAGGTAGATGAGGGACCATGAGGAGGTAGATGTAGGACCATGAGGGGGGTAGATGGGACCATGAGAAAGGATGGGACCATGAGTAGAGTTAGATGTAGGACCATGAGTGGAGGTAGATGTGGGACCATGATTTGGGGTAGATGTGGGACCATGATTAGAGGTAGATGTAGGACCATGAGTAGAGGTAGATGTAGGACCATGAGTGGAAGTAGATGTAGGACCATGAGTAGAGGTGGATGTGGACCATGAGTAGAGGTAGACGTAGGACCATGAGTGGAAGTAGATGTAGGACCATGAGTAGAGGTGGATGTGGACCATGAGTAGAGGTAGACGTAGGACTATGAGTAGAGGTAGACGTAGGACCATGAGTAGAGGTAGATGTAGGACCATGAGTAGAGGTAGATGTAGGACCATGAGTAGAGGTAGATGTGGGACCATGAGTAGAGGTAGATGTAGGACCATGAGTAGAGGTAGATGTGGGACCATGAGTAGAGGTAGATGTAGGACCATGAGTGGGGGTAGATGTAGGACCCTGAGTAGAGGTAGATGGGACCATGAGTGGAGGTAGATGTACGAACATGAGTGGAGGTAGAGGGACCATGAGTGGGGGGGTAGATGTGGGACCATGAGTAGAGTTAGATGTAGGACCATGAGTGGAGGTAGATGTGGGACCAAGGAGTGGGGTAGATGTGGGACCATGAGTAGAGTTAGATGTAGGCCATGAGTAGGAGGTGATGTAGGACCATGAGGGGGGTAGATGGGACCATGAGTAGAGTAGATGTAGGACCATGAGGAGTTAGATGTAGGACCATGAGTGGGGGTAGATGTGAACCATGAGTAGAGTTAGATGTAGACCATGAGCAGAGGTAGATGTAGGGGCCATGAGGAGGTAGATGTAGGGACCATGAGTAGAGGTAGATGGAGACCATGAGTGGAGGGATGTAGGGACCATGAGTAGAGGTAGATGTAGGACCATGAGTAGAGGTGAGAGGGACCATGAGAGGTGGATGTAGGACCATGAGTGGGGGTAGATGTGGGACCATGAGTAGAGTTAGATGTAGGACCATGAGTAGAGGTGGATGTAGGACCATGAGGGGGTAGATGTGGGACCATGAGTAGATAGATGTAGGACCATGAGTAGAGTTAGATGTAGGACCAAGGAGTGGGGGGGTAGATGTGGAACCATGAGTAGAGAGTTAGATGAGACCATGAGCAGAGGTAGATGTAGGGCCATGAGGGAGGTAGATGTAGGACCAAGAGTAGAGGTGAGGACCAAGGAGTGGAGGTAGATATGGAGCATGAGTAGGGGTAGATGTAGGACCATGAGTAGAGGTAGATGTAGGACCATGAGAGAGGTAGATGTAGGACCATGAGTAGAGGTAGATGTAGGACCATGAGGAGGTAGATGTGACCATGAGTGGGGGTAGATGTGGGACCATGAGTAGCTAGATGTAGGACCATGAGGAGGTAGATGTGGGACCATGAGTGGGGGTAGATGTGGGACCATGAGTAGAGTTAGATGTAGGCCATGAGTAGAGTTAGATGTAGGACCAAGGAGTGGGGGTAGATGTGGGACCAAGGAGTAGAGTTAGATGTAGACCAATAGTGGAGGTAGATGTAGGAACCATGAGTGTGGGGTAGATGTAGGACCAAGGAGTGGAGGTGGATGTAGGACCAATAGTGGGGGTAGATGTAGGACCAATGAGTGGAGGTAGATGTGGGACCATGAGGGGTTAGATGTGGGACCATGAGTAGAGTTAGATGTAGGACCATGAGTGGAGGTAGATGTGGGACCATGAGTGGGGGTAGATGGGACCAAGAGTAGAGTTAGATGGATGGCCATGAGTAGAGTTAGATGTAGGGACCATGAGTGGGGGTAGATGTGGGACCATGAGTAGAGATAGATGGGGACCATTAGTTGAGGTAATGTAGGGACCATGAGTGGTAGATGTGTAGGACCATGAGTGGAGGTAGATGTAGGACCATGAGTGGGGGTAGATGTCGGACCATGAGTAGAGTTGATGTAGGACCATGAGTGGAGGTGATGTAGAACCATGAGGGGGGTAGATGTAGGACCATGAGGAGGTAAATGTGGGACCATGAGTAGGGGTAGATGGGGTCCATGAGTAGAGTTAGATGTAGGACCATGAGTGGAGGTAGATGTAGGACCAAGGAGGGGGGTAGATGTAGGGACCATGAGTAGAGGTAGATGTAGGACCATGAGTAGAGGTAGATGTAGGACCATGAGTGGGGTAAATGTAGGACCATGAGTAGAGTTAGATGTAGGACCAAGGAGTGAAGGTGGATGTAGGACCATGAGTGGGGGTAGATGTAGGACCATGAGTGGAGGTAGATGTGGGACCATGGAGGGGGGTAGATGGGACCATGAGTAGAGGTAGATGTGGGACCATGAGTGGAGACGTGGGACCATGAGTAGAGTTAGATGTAGGACCATGAGTGGAGGTAGATGTGGGACCATGATTTGGGGTAGATGTGGGACCATGATTAGAGGTAGATGTAGGACCATGAGAGGTAGATGGGACCATGAGTGGAAGTAGATGTAGGACCATGAGTAGAGGTGGATGTGGACCATGAGTAGAGGTAGACGTAGGACCATGAGTGGAAGTAGATGGGGACCATGAGTAGAGGTGATGTGGGACCATGAGTAGGAGGTAGACGTAGGACTATGAGTAGAGGTAGACGTAGGACCATGAGTAGAGGTAGATGTAGGACCATGAGTAGAGGTAGATGTAGGACCATGAGTAGAGGTAGATGACCATGAGTAGAGGTAGATGTAGGACCATGAGTAGAGGTAGATGTGGGACCATGAGTAGAGGTAGATGTAGGACCATGAGTGGGGGTAGATGTAGGACCCTGAGAGAGGGAAGGCTATTCAATGTTGTATCAGAAACAAATCATTACCTTCGACTCTTTTCTCTACACTCACTATATAAGCCACAGATAACGTCAATTATAAGTCATTTTCCAACATGTTAACTTGGCATGATGTAATGATTAACACACCTGAAATACTCATCAACATAACGCCTCATATTTAACACACTATCTTAGTCTATGTTGATGGTTACTATGTGGTCTGCGTTTATGAACTGTAGTGTGACTGTAGAATATAAGGTGGGACGAGGAAAACAGATATGTGAAAAGACTGTCTATAAATGAGTCAGGTCGATCGTAAACATGAAACACTGCTGTGAATCATGAACAAAATTCTGATATAATGTCCAAGCATGAAATTCCAGTCTACTATATATTTACTGTATATATTGACTGATGTTCGAGACCAACTTTAACACTTGTCTTCAATTCGATGTCGACACCAGTGGTAGTATCATGACCTCTCTCTCTGTTTCGTAAATACGACCTAAAAACTGATATTAAACTTTTAACAACTGTCTAGGAACATTTCGTTTTAGTCCAAGACACATAAATTAGCTACACACGAAGAAAAACTGTATTGCCAAACGCTTAAAATAGGTTGTAAATGAAAACATAATTGTCAGACATAGAATGGACTTCATACACCTGTCTGGCAATCCCTTCCCGTCAAAAATAATATAATAAGAGTTTCCCCTTTAACCCGAGGTACAAGTGCTCCTCCGCATAAATAAGAACAACTCCATCATAATTTTGGTTTGAGAGGCTCTGCAAGACCATAATGGCACTGCGGGTCACGCAGGAGGTGGTGCTGCAGAAGGAAATTACTCAGCTCTTCCATTCTTGAAGGCGAGGATCGAATCATTTTGGGTTACGTGCCGTTCCGAAGTGAGTCTCGGTTTCCCAATATGATCATAACATATTCACGTCAGAGAATGGATTGAGGGTTGCTCACTGCGAGGCAATATGATAATAGGGTATTTTTAAGTCGGGGGAATCATCAAGCAGTGTACTAGATGGTGCCATTGAGCGGAGCTGCGCATCACATCAACTACACGATTCACCGCAGGAGATGTGAATGAATCGTTCTTGTCGACGAGCTGCCCTCAACTTTCTCTCTCTGTCTTATTCCCTCGCTGAACTCATCCCTTAAGAGAGTGGCTGATTTCATCGATTTATTATTATAGCTTAATATTACTTCCCTGTACTTTCACATGCAGTCCACACAACCTAAAATATAAAAGTTTGTCTGGGTCCTTAGTGCCAGCTGATCGGAGACGGCGAAAGGAACCAAGGAATATAGTGTTGTTGTATAGTAATCAGACAATAGCTCCCTTACATCACAACACCAGACATAAAATCGTTCAATGCCATAATGACCTGATCTCTTATAAAGGACAATCAATATACACCAAAAAATGACACATCCACAATAACAAAAGTTTTTATCCAGCGTGTTATTATTTAAGCGACATATAACAGACAACTGAACAATTTATAGAATACCAACGCCCTCTTGAGTCTTACCTACACATGGACAACCATTTTACAGAATTTTAACTGGACTTGAGACTTAAATATAACAGTACCTCTACTGGGCTAGAACCTTCACATTTGGTATATTATCGAAACATGAATCGACGTCGGAGAGGAGGAAAATTATAAGAGAAAAAATTTACTTGTTAAGTGTAGTGATTATCTTACTGGGTAGGCTATCACAGAGCCAGCAGGTGTACGTGTTGACGGTAGTGCTCTCGTTAAACTCTGGACGGGCGAACAGAGGGAAGGACGGGCGAACAGAGGGAAGGACAGGCGAATGTTACGGCAGGGCGGACGAAAAGGTGGAGTTATAAAAAAAATGAACCCTTTCTTTTAATGAAGGAACTAAAAATATTAAGGTAAATAGCCAATAGTATTCGACGTATTTTTTACCGTAAATACAAATGATCTAAAAAATGTTAATAATAAACGATCATAAAAATTCCTGAAAATTAAAAAAAATATATTGATTGATTTATTTATTTTAAGGGAAATATAGGTGCGAGAAATCTGTAACCTTAAAGACAGTGAACATGAGTCTACCTCTACACGACTCATCCCTCCTCGGGCTTGTGTTATCTGTGGAGAAATCTTGTAGCCGAGCCAATGTTTTGATTTAAGGGGGGACACCGTTAGAGGCCACGGACATTATTGCTCATTACTCAAATTTATTGTTTCAACGAGTCAAGGGGAAAAAAGAATACCTCGATCTTAAAACGTAAATCGTGAGGTTCTTCTTGCCACGAGGTCCTGTGTTCGAGTCCCTGGGCAATAGGTTTGGGAAAAATTGGTAAAATGGTTTAGCTTAGTGTGGGCTGCCCCTCGTCCATCACCTGTGGGTGGACTCCAGAGACTGTTGTGCCAGCTAGAGCGATAAATAAAGCGGGTCATGATGCTTCCGTGTGTGGGGGCGCCTCCTCCCTCTGGGATTGATGTGGAGGAGAGGTGTGTGTGTGTGTGTGTGTGTGTGTCCAAGACGCTGTGAGTTCTCACAATAAAGATATAATAACACAGATGACATGTATTCGAAGATAAGACAAAAAAAAAGCCTTCTGACTAATTCTACAGACTACCAGAAGACACGATGTAGGTGTGTGTCTCAAGTGCAAGAAAGAATAATAATAATAATAATAATAATAATAATAATAATAATAATAATAATAATAATAAACTGCTCCAACAACGACCCTTCCCTGGTATGTATCGTATGTGACAACCGTAGATGACAGACGGACAAAGTACAAAATCATTGGCCTCACAGACACACTATCATCTCTGGCCGTATATGTACACATAATGGACCCTCGCCTTCACTAGAAACATCCACAGTTAAAGGCGTCAGACTTTGTGGACGAATATCAACTTTATCAACCAACAAAAAAAAGTAAAAAAAAAATCAAAAACAAAACCGAAAAATATAAACGATGGACATTTCCTCAGTATAATAAAAGCAGTAATCAAGCAGCTGTGACACCTCCCCTCTCTCCTCCATGAAAAACAACAAGAAGAACCGGTACACCAAGTAAAGCAGAATGATAATTAAATATTCAATTAGTAAAATGCAACACAATTTCTTTCACCGGTTGGCACTTTTTTTTTTATATTGATTAAATTTATTCCGTCCATTGCGTCTGTGCTGTGCTTCGTCTCACTCCCACGTGATGGCCGCTGCATGTGACTCTATAAGCTGTGTGACGCATTTATTAGACTGACAAATTTTGGTCTGGCAACTAGAGTGATCTCCAACGCTTCTCTAACCTAACCTAACCTAACCTAACCTAACCTAACCTAACCTAACCTAACCTAACCGAAATTAAAGAACTTACGACAAAAACTCAATATTTTATTCTAAATTTAATAACTTTGAAAATGAACTCCTGTGGCTGAAGATTTAATTGAGAGTAATGGTGAATGAACTGGTTACGATGTTACCGAGTCATTGTTTTACTCCCACTCACTAGCACTCGGATAAGTGTTTCTCTAGAGGACTTATCCAGTACATCTGTTTAATTAGTTTTTTTAATTTTACTAATACTCAAATTCATTAAAAAACACACAAAGATTTTAATACAAGTGGTTAGTGACTCATGAAACACATCTGGTCAGTCTTTTTCGATGATCCTGAATTTCTACTTAAAATCAATTGCAAATGATTCTAGATTTCGGCCTTAAAAAATTGAGACAAAACCCCCCATTAAAATCCTCTATCCTTTAAACAAATATATGATCCCATTAATCTCAACAGTCTCTAAGATATTACGAAGAATTCGAGAAACTACTTAACCTAACCTAACCTAACAAAAACATTACCGCATGGCCTCTGTGAACAAGAGTCCATTATCTATTAAAAGCACTAACTTAATGACTACTTCAAGGAAACTATATTAGGAGACCTACTCTTTCCACAGTATATTATCTCCATTACTAACATTAGGAAACATGTTGATTTAATACCACACACTCTCCCAATCTCGAGCAAGTTATCATTTATGGTAGGTTAGGTTAGGTTAGGTTAGGTCGTATATAGTTTGTTCATAAACGAAACTAAATAATACGGAAATTCAGAGGAAATTTGTGTCGTCGCCTGCTAATGGATGTTCCTCAGCGTGTGTCACAAACTTGCATGAATTATGGACTAAATCCGAGAGTCTGGACGTATATGTAAACCTTTAATAGAAATCGGAGGCTTTTGCATATTCAGCACAAAAAAGTGGTATTCTGACCTTATGCACACACCCTCCTGACAGTCATGTAACAAAATCGTCAGCCCTACACACACCTCTTGACAGACATGTAACACAATCGTCAGCCCTACACACACCCTCCTGACAATCATGTAAGCAACAAAATCGTCAGCCCTACACACATCCCTGACAATCATGTAAGCAACAAAATCGTCAGCCCTACACACACTCCTGACAATCATGTAAGCAACAAAATCGTCAGCCCCACACACAACCTCCCTGACAATCATATAAAATCGCCAGCCTTTAATAGATTATTGCAGTTCATATTATCTCCTTATAATCCAAGTTCTTACTTAGAAATTTATCTTCTCATTCTTAGTCTATTCTGATCGTTGTTTCTTTAATGCCCAACAGATAGTACGTGTTACCTCTTGATGGCACGACCGGCTTGTAAACACGGGAGGCAATATGGTTGAACTTTTAGGCGTCTCTAATCCAACAAGAACCCCTCCTAAACTCATTGATACTGCCTGTCCATACTTGGGTTTTAGTGCAAGAAACGAGGATTTATTGAGGTAAAACAGCCAATGCATTTCCTCACCAGAAGAATATTGGGGATTAGTGTTCGTTCACATCTCCTCCAGGGAAAGGGACCAGACCACCAGATATAGACACTGTGAAGCTCTAAACCAAAGCCATGGATATAACTTCAGTGAGGATGACACACGGTGGAGGCAGACTAACTGATAGCAACTGATAACGAGACAAAAGATGGACAGAACACATCATCAACTTCTCATCACATAAATAGAAATAAGTTTTATCGTCGACTCACCGCCAATCTTTCAGGTAAATACAATAACCATGAGAGAGAGAGAGAGAGAGAGAGAGAGAGAGAGAGAGAGAGAGAGAGAGAGAGAGAGAGAGAGAGAGAGAGAGAGAGAGAGAGAGACTACAGACACCACCGCCAGAACACTCCCACCAGCGGACTGTGTGTGTGTGTGGGCGGACCTGTGCCTTAAGGACAGGACTTTATAGCTACTTCAAAATCCTTAGGAATGACAATCGAGGGCGGACTACATCCCATCTACCCACCGCCACTCCCCCGCAGCCTGGCCCTGGACAACAGTGGTCGCGGCCAACTAGCCCCTCATGACCGCCTGCGGCTTGGCACGTCCCGCAGCCAAGCAATCGATAAAAAACCCAACCCGCAATGCCAAGCCGCCAATACCTGCAGCTAATTACCTGCTAACTCACTTGGTATTCATGCTAAACTCCCGCCGCCAGGACATAAGATTCTACCGAGGGTATTGCTGTAACTACACCTCTGGCGGGAGTAATTACAGCGGTGTGTACACTTGGTTCCTCTATCATGCCTTATCGCCAAGAAACACATTATCGGGTTCGTTTCTCTGACTGGTATAGTGTCCGACAGAATAGGTAACGCTACAGCAAGATCTTCTTAGTCTGTAATTTGCACTTTAAGAAGTTTCGATTGCTTAATTTAGTCAATTACCTACCAGACGAAAAGCAAAGGTTATGAAACTACGAGTGAGTTCACGTTAGATTTTATCACGATCAAGTCCTCTCAGTTTTCCTCTTAACTATCATAACGTTTTAAAGTACCACAGGATTTATTCAAATTTATTCCAATCAGAATATCAATTATTATTACTGTTGGAGTTATTAACACTAACAGAAACACAGGCAGTAAAATTAGCCTTTATCACGAGATTCTCTTTCCGATAATTTCGTGCTGACGCCTAAGACTCTACCCTGTGCCTCTTATCGCCTTATCTACACCTTTCTTAATAAACTCTCAGCCTCTTACCAAGTTGCCCCAGGCGCCACGATACTTATGTTACTCTCACTGTTGCCAAAGTAAAGACACTAATTGTTCTCTTATATCCCAAGGTTTCTAACTTGGTTGTGACCGACATATCTTATTCGCTCACAAGGTCTTAAAAACCTCCTCCGCTACTTTTGTGCTCAGTGCGTTCTAGCTCGCAGGTAATCACGGTGATATGTTTTTAAGGCTTGTAAAACACGCGCGCACACACACACACACACACACACACACACACACACACACACACACACACACACACATATTATCTTTGTTATTTTCTCTCGTCTCATGTACTCATGTAATTTTTAAGGATTTCGATTATTTAACTATTGAAGCTGAGGGACAACAGGGAGATGTTCTTGTACTAATCATCTTTGAATATAAACAATCTTTCTCAGTTAAACCCTCTCTCCTCTAACCCCACCGGGAAAAATAAAATGAATGCGCTAGAAAATTTTCCATGCAGACCACAAGACAATCTTTACAGTCATCTAACCTATCGCTCACCTCATCATACCTCCTCCACCCACCTCCACACACACCTCTCCTAAACACCGCTTCCACTCTCAACTCTGACCTCCACTACTATCACACTCTGCGGAAGGGATGGGGTGGGAGGGGGGAAGGGGAAGGAAGGGAAAAAGGAAAGGAAGGGAAAGGAGCACCAACCCTGAATCATCAAACACACAGCCCTAAAACCCTGGAAAGGTAATTAATCAGGTCAGGACTTATGGAATCAATTACTAAGATGATCGTGGTAACTAAAGGGATGACAGGAGGTGGGACGCAACAGGACACCAGCTGTGAGGAACAACATAACTCACGTGAATGAATTGTATCAAGGATGAGATATTGATATGATATTTTTTGTTTACATTTTTCGTTTATTTTGTGGTCTTATTTTATTGATTAGTTTAATTTTTATATCATTTAATCAAGAAATAAGATAAAAATCCCTTTAATAGATTTTTTAATATGTTCACTGCATCAATTATGTAACTTGTAAAGGAATATTTTTTTCTCTTCGCTTCAATTCAAAAACACATTCTTAGCTTCATCTTCTCTATATAAACATTCCATCACCTTAAATTTTCTGAAATGTTTATAAATTCATGACATTCTTGTCTGCATTCTTTAATTAATTCAATCTCTCTTCTATTTTTTTTCGATACATCCGTTTGGTCAAAAAACGGTTACCAGAGACCAGTTCTCTTATACTGTGGGAGGAGGATAATGCAAATCCGTCTTAAATTCTCCTTGACAAATCCCGCGACATCAATGACACGCCTCATCCCTCCCTCTGCTCCTGACCCACCACCCTCCTGACCCACCACCCTTCTCCTGACCCACTTCTCCACCACCCTCCTTCTTTTCCTGCACCACCCCTTCTCCTGACCCACCACACCTCCTCCTGACCCACCACCCTCCTGACCCACCACCCTTCTCCTGACCCACCACCCCTCCTGACCCACCACTCTCCTGACCCACCACCCTCCTTCTTCCCACCACCCTTTCCTCCTGACCCACCACCCTTCTCCTGACCCACCACCCTTCTCCTGACCCACCACCCCTCTCCTGACCCACCACTCTCCTCCTGACCCACCTCCTCACCCTCCTTCTTACCCACCCCTTCTCCTGACCCACCACCCTTCTCCTGACCCACCACCCTTGACCCACCACTTCCTGACCCACACACTCCTTCCTTCCGACCCACCACTTCCTGACCCCAACCCTTCTCCTGACTCCATGACCTTCCACCTCTTCTGACCCACCTTGACTCCACCACCCCTCCTTTCTTTACCCACCTCTTCACTGACCCACCACCTGACCCACCACCTTTCTCCTGACCCACCAACCTTCTTCCTGACTCCAATTACCCTCCTTCTTCCTGACCCAATTCCTGACCCACACCTCTTTCGACCCCACCACTTCCCACCCACCACCTCGACCCACCACCCTCTGACCCACCACCTCTTTCTGACCCACCCTTCCCTGACCAACCACCTGTCCTCCATACCACCCAGCCTGTCACGTATGTTCACTACACCTATTACCAGAAGTTAACCTCCCAGCTGCACTCTTTATCACCAACACAAGAGCAAAAGATAGTCACAAGAACCACATGCTTATTTGTATACCACACCTTGAATACCTCTTCCTAAACTCCTCTTTTCCTTCAAATTATCAGCAACACCTCAGAGGAAGATTATGTAAATACTCTCTTTAATATTCTTAGATAAATATTCCTCGGTAAATATTCATCTCTCTCTCTCTCTCTCTCTCTCTACCAACAGGTGTACTATAAACTCACCTGGAGTATCATGTGGCAATAGTGTCAGGTGTCTTTACTTTATTGATACTGTCGCTCGTATCTCTTCTATTGTTAACTTTCCAGAAGATGAATCATATATTAAATCTTACAAACAGACAAGTCAAAAAAATAAAAATTATTAATACTTTACACCCGAGTTAGTCTAGTTCTTTAACGCACTGCTCTCGTTACAAATTGTTCTACACACAGGGTAGTTATTTATTAATTAGTTGTTGTTAATTAGTGTAGTGTAGCGCAGGTATAGCATAGATTTATTAAGACTGTATTTACTACCATGGAGGACGGGGGTTACCTCTCGTACACGGCCTGTCTTGCTTTCTGTACTGTGTGTTATGGTATTTATTCTTCTATTGGTTGTGATAACTTACCTCAGGATAAATATATAACTTTTCTACAGGGGGTGGTGGTGAGTGGGGATGGTGGAAGGTGGTGAGTGGGGGGGTGAGTGGGGGTGGTGATGAGGAGGGTGGTGGGGATGGTGGAAGGGTGGTGGGGGGGGGGGGGTGGTGGTGAGGGGGGGTGGTGGGGTGGTGGTGAGTGGGGGTGGTGAGTGGGAGTGGGGGTGGTGGTGAGTGGGGATGGTGGGAGGGGTGGTGAGTGGGGTGGTGGTGAGTGGGGGTGGTGGTGAGTGAGGTGGTGAGTGGGGAGGTGGAAGGGTGGTGAGTGGGGGGGTGAGTGGGGGTGGTGGGTGAGTGGGGGTGGTGGTGAGGGGGTGGTGGTGGGGGGGTGGTGAGGGGATGGTGGAAAGGGTGGTGAGTGGGGGGGTGGTGGAGGGGGGTGAGTGGGGTGGTGAGTGAGGGTGGTGAGGGGATGGTCGAAGGGTAGTGAGTGGGGGTGAGTGGGGGGTGTGAGTGGGGGTGGTGGTGAGTGGGGGGTGGTGGGTGGAGGGGGGGGGGAAGTGGGGGTGGTGGTGAGTGGGGGTGGTGGTGAGTGGGGGTGGTGGTGAGGTGGTGGTGGTGGTGAGTGGTGGGAGTGGGGGGTGGTGGTGAGTGGGGGTGGTGTGGTGAGTGGGGGTGGTGAGTGGGGGTGGTGAGTGGGGAGTGGGAGGTGGTGAAGGTGGGTGTTGGAGGTAGGGGTGTGGAAGTTGGGGTGGTGGGAGTGGGGGTGGTGGAGGTGGGGAGGGGGTGGTGGAGGTGGGGGTGGTGGGGTGGTGGAGGTGAGGGTGTTGGAAGTGGGGGTGATGGAAATGGGGTGGTGGAAATGGGGGTGATGGAGGTGGGTTGGTGGAGGTCGGGGGTGGTGAAAATGGGGGTGGTGGAAATGTGGTGGAGGTGGGGGTGGAGGTGGGGGTGGTGGAGGTGGGGTGGGGGGGTGGGGTGGTGGAGGGGGGTAGGTGGGGGTGATGGAAATGGGGTGGTGAAGGTGGGGTGGTGGAAAGAGTAGAGGGTGGTGGAAGTGGGTGGATGGGTGACAGATACTATGAAATGATGTGAAGGTTTATACGACTAATTCGCTCCATAAAGGATATCAAATTCAGCCTGTTATTTACTACTGTGAAGATTAATTCTGAAGAAAGTGGCCACAACTCCATCATCATCACAGTGAGCTATTAGTCTTAATATCTCCAAAACAAGAACTTATCATAATACACACTCACGCCAAATTTGAATTCAATCCTGTGAGTCAATGGAAAGTTATCGAGTAGAATCCAAATCTGTCATGGGAGGAAGGTCTGGCAGATGGATGGATGGAAAGTCAAATTAGACCTTTGTATATAAGCATAACTAACAAAAGCTGCCTGGAACACCCAACAAATAACTAACAAAAGCTGCCTGGAACACCCAACAAATAACTAACAAAAGCTGCCTGGAACACCCAACAAATAACTAACAAAAGCTGCCACCCAACAAATAACTAACAAAGCTGCCGAACACCCAACAAATAACAACAAAAGCTCAACCAAAAAGCGCCTGAACCCAACAAATAACTAACAAAGCTGCCTGAACACACAAACAAAAAAAAAACCAAAAAATAACAAGCGCCTGGAACACCCAACAAATACAACAAAAGCGCCTGAACACCCAACAAATAACTAACAAAAGCTGCCTGAACACCCAACAAATAACTAACAAAAGCTGAACACCCAACAAATAACTAACAAAAGCTGCCTGAACACCCAACAAATAACTAACAAAAGCTGCCTGAACACCCAACAAATAACTAACAAAGCTACCTGAACACCCAACAAATAACTAACAAAAGCTGCCTGAACCCAACAAATAACTAACAAAAGCGGAACACCCAACAAATACAACAAAGCTGCCTGGAACACCCAACAAATAACTAACAAAAGCTGCCTGGAACACCCAACAAATAACTAACAAAAGCTGCCTGGAACACCCAACAAATAAACCAAAGCAACAACTTGACGAATGGTAAACACAACTTGGCTATTTAGGTCATCAAAGACTCGTTAACACTCGAGAGATGGTCAGCTGGCACATTCATTCCTCAGTCTCAAAGTAACTACACCCCTTGGGTAACTACAACCCTTTGTGGTAACTACACCCTTTGGTAACTACACCTTGAACCACACCTTTGTGGTAACTACACCCTTTGTGGTAACTACACCCTTTGTGGTAACTACACCCTTTGTGGTAACTACACTATAACTACACCTTTGTGGTAACTACACCCTTTGTGGTAACTACACCCTTTGGTAACTACACCCTTGTGGTAACTACACCCTTTGTGGTAGTAACTACACCCTTGGTAAACTTACACCCTTTTAGTAACTACACCCTTGTGGTAACTACACCCTTTGTGGTAACTACACCTTGGTAACTACATCCTTGTGGTAACTACACCCCTTTGTGGTAACTACACCCTTTGTGGTAACTACACCCTTGTGGTAACTACACCTTTGGTAACTACACCTTTGTGGTAACTACACCCACCACACCCTTTGTGTAACTACACCCTTTGTGGTAACTACACCCTTTGTAACTACACCCTTTGTGGTAACTACACCCTTGGTAACTCTTTTGTGGTAACTACACCCTTTGTGGTAACTACACTTTGGTAACTACACCCTTGTGGTAACTACACCCTTTGGTAACTACACACCCTTTGGTAACTACACCCTTTTGTTACTTAGCGAATATTAAGTTGGCGTTCTAATAATTGATACAAATGGCCTAAGTACTTAAATATTTCGTCTGTGTGTGTGTGTGTGTGTGTGTGTGTGTGTGTGTGTGTGTGTGTGTGTGTGTGTGTGTGTGTGTGTGTGTGTGTGTGTGTGTGTTCCTTGGATATTAGTACATATTTGGTAAAACTGACTATTTTATCTACAGTTAGTACAGCCTTCGTTCTCTAAAAGTAATCGAATGTTACCTAAATTAAGTTAGGTTAGGTTAGGTTAGGTTACTTAGTACTGATAAAATTCACCATTAGTTTGTAATCAGGTTTGTTAAATAGGAGTGCTCTTATGTACAAAATAATATACATATAAATTACCTAATTGCAAAGATGATACGTAAGAAAAAATAATTCAAGGTGATGAAATATTATATAAGAGGAGGAGGAGAGGAGGAGGGGAGGAGGAGGAGGGGGAGGAGGAGGAGGTGTGATAAAGTGTGCAGTACAACACCTCATTTTTCTCTTATAATAACTCCCATAAGGCGGTTAACACTCTAGCTTAACACTTCACAGTCTAGACACTTTAGAGGAGTTGCTCTCTCATCTGCCTCCAGCCTAACCAGAGAGAGAGAGAGAGAGAGAGAGAGAGAGAGACGGGTACGAAGAGGCAGACAGAGCCAAACCAAGACACTAGTGGCTCTGGCTACCTCACACACACACACACACACACAATCTCCGTCCACTAACTCGGTTCCTCCCACAGCCACGACCCACACTTGAGCACCTCACTCGCAAAATATTTGACACACACACACTCCTTATCTGCGATGCTGGGTCGAGGCGGCGCGGTGGATGTCCCGGCCAACAACCAGCAATCAATACGGTTCAATTTAGTACATATTAAACCAGAGTTGACAGCCCATCAGAACAATGTGGATGAAGATTGTCCTGCCCCAAGTACTAGTGTTGCCGGTACACCCCTTAGCGTTCATTGTGTAACTTAAGTCATTGGCAGCTAATTATCATGTGGCATTAGGCATTAGGATTCAGTGCACATTTCCGCCTTACTTTTTTTTTTATGTGAGTTAAGAGAGTAGAGATGCTGCTCTTACCTCGAGGGTTTATTCGGATGGTTTATAAAAGGTTCTAATTTCTCAATTAGTTATACAAAAACAAACTTTAAGAGCGCACTATATAGACGAGCCCGGATTTATGTTTGTGAGAGAGAGTTACATGTAAATATATCAAGGTAAATAAAAACAAAAATTAATGAACACCAAGAAACAAAAGAAATAATATGTGAACAAATTAATAAATAAATTAAAGTTACAAAACATAAACGGAATAAACAACAATGATTTGTACTCTGTTGACATTTATTGATCACATGTTTAATTTTTTTGTTTCCATCTCGTCTGCACAAGTAACCAAGAGAAGACTGTCACACCTGAGAACATGTTAGTAAACACAATCAATGGCTCTGGTGAGGTTTGGCTGCCAGCTTCAGAACTTGAACCCATGTTAAGCACCTCATGTGAAGGCTTTTATGTGACTTTTTACATATATATTGGTCCGTAAGTCCCGTAAATTAGCCATTCAGGGTCAAAGGCAAACATCTCCATGCACTACTTCACAAGCAAAAGGCAGGATAATTGGCTGTACTATGATAATATGGTGAACTTGGTAATAGATTATAAAAACATATTAATTATTCTAAGGGAAAAATTAAAGGGACTGAATGGAAACAAACTCAAAAATACCTGAATTCATATCAAGGCTTCAGTTCTGTCTCTTGATACAGAATTTTAAGTTATGAGGAACATTTCAGGTGTATATTATAATGTACAGTTCCCTTCACTAGTGCGTTTACAGGGGCTCGTCATATGACCATTCCACAAGTCATTACATTGAGAAATTTGTTATATTGTTTTACTTTGATTCCATAGTATGTTAACTATTGAGAGTTTCCTTCTGTCAAATGTAAACAAACACAGCGCTGCCACACTGCACAAAACATGAAAAGCCCCTGTAAACGCACTAGTGAAGGGGACTGTATATGAAATAATTCTTCAACGGGATAATAATTTTCAGGAGAGTTAAACCGGAAATAATAAGACATTCACCGTATTCTGGCAGCTTAAGAGAGACACAACATGACAAATGAAATCATAGAACACTGGGCAACAATTCGCAATATTTGTCGGCAGATAAGTGAACACAGAGGCATTGTTTTATGTGGTTTAAACCCGTTTCCTGCAGCTGCCTTATCTTTACTCGCCTACTTGCAAGCAGTACCTACAGGCAGAGCGTGTATACCATTACTCCTTGATCTAAACGATTCAGGGACAGATAGTGAAATCACACACACACACACACACACACACACACACACACACACACACACACACACACACACACACACACACACCTCCTGGCAAGACAGAGACATGAAACTGCGACTGGGTCTGACTAAGCCTGGATTAACCTACATTTTAACTAATCAAGTCCATGCTTCTCAAACACACTTCAATTAATCTTACTTCTCTCTTAATTTCTTAACTAATCCGCAAATTGCACAGGTGAGTCGGGTTGTGTAGTTAATAATCAGACCTGGAAGAGCCATCACACACTAAGATATTACAGGTGTTTTTTTTTCTCGTAAGTGTTACACGAAAACTACACATTTCATTCCCAAACAAAGCAGTAAATAGGTAAGTACAACTAGGTCAAAATATCCACAATTTGGTGCGCATCGTTTCCTATAATTAAAGTTTTTTTTTTTTTTTTTACTCTTCTGTGTATTTTTGAATATCACGGCAAAAAGCGATTCCCGGATAACTGGAAATGGATGTAGACACCGAATACAATGTAGAAATTATCCTGTTATTATTCAGTGAGAGGAGGAGGAGGAGGAGGAGGAGGGGGAGTTACGACACATATATTGTTAAGTAGTTGAACCTCCCTCATCATCACCATCACGACTACCGATGATAACAAACACCAATGTCGAACCAATTTTTAAAACTGTTAGGTTAGGTTAGGTTAGGTTAGTACTCAACGTGGTTTGTGGTGATCGCCTGTCACAAATCTCTATGCTATCTGCATTACCACTTGACAAGAAACCAGTTTGGTAAATATGGAATTACTAACAAAATCCGTGAATTAAACTCATATGTGTGATAATTAGGCCAACACATGAACGAATCCTTAACAAAACAGTGAGGCCTTGTGCCGTTCAGTCAGGATTTACGCTACTTTTTCCCACAAGTACTGAGAAACAAAGAGGTCGGACAGGGAAAGTATTATTTATATTGAGTGTTAAACAAAAACTACTGTTGGAGTGGTAGTAGACATCATCTCACCCCACCCCCCCACCCCTGACCCCCCGCCGCTAGTGTTGAGGTAGGGGGGAGGGCGTCGACCGGCCTGTCAGGTTGGCTCAGGTAGTAGGAAGCCTTGCACTACCTACCTCCTACCCCAGGTAATTTCCTTAAGGTGTTCAGTTGAGGATTCTTCGGCAATGTCTCACACTTTTGCCCAACAAGTTATATCGACACGAAAAATTTTATTCGGGATATTTTACCCAAAGGAATGAGTTTTGCTTTACGGTATATATCAATATTTTCGTATATACACAGAACTATTATATGCATCTACATAAATCAACACATCTACGAATATATTACTAATACCTACATACAAACTTGTAGCTGAAAATATATATCACTTATATATTTCCTTTCTCAGGTTCGTGTTGATGTTATGATTCATTACTATACTTTAGCAACTAAGGTCTTTAAGCGCGTATCAAAGTGCAGTGGATGAGGAGACAAGGTAAGTTGTTTAAAGTATAGTTCTTTCAGGTCTTGGTGAGAGATATTTGGTACGTGTGATTTACAAGGTCTGAAATTGTGAAGGTATGAAGACAGTGCTATACGCGTCGTGATACCTTACGGGGCGAGAATAACTCAAATCTACTCGAGTCAAATCGAATCAGAATCAACTAACAAAGAATCAAATATTAAATCGTGTCAGGGTATCAATAGCATTATCATGGAGTCATAGCTAGTGTTCATCGTTAAAAAAAGACTGCATTACCCTCCCATCCCTCGCTTTACACACACACAAGCAACATAAGGAGGTGGGTGGTGGCGCAGGCTGAGAACACCTTCGTTATTACAGGGAACAAGAGCCTCTTCTCTCCCTCCAGCTGACGGCTACTGGGGGAGTCTTGTCGGCACCAACTTGCGCTCTGATTACCTATTGAGTTATAAGGAGTGAGGAGGGTGGTAATTGTGGGTGGGGGGGTGGTGGGGTGATGAAGTAGACTGGGGTGGTGGAAGGGGTGGTGAAGGTGGGGGGGTGGGAAGGGGTGGTAGAGGGTGGAAATGGGGGTGAAGGGAGGTGGAGAGGGTGGTGTGGGTAGGGGTGGTGGTGTGGGTGGGGGTGGTGGTGTGGGTGGGGGTGATGGTGTGGGTGGAGGGTGCTTGAGGTAGGGGTGGTAGTTGAGGTGGTGGTGGGTGTGGGTGTTGGGGTGGTGGGTGTGGGGGTGGGTGTTGGGGTGGTGGGTGTTGGGGTGGTGGGTGTTGGGTGTTGGGGGTGGTGGGTGGTGGGTGTTGGGGTGGTGGTGGGGTGGTGGTAGTGGAAGAGGTGGTGGTGGGGGTCAGGAGTGGTAGTGGAAGAGGTGGTGGTGGGGGTCAGTGGTAGTGGAAGAGGTGGTGGTGGTGGAAGGTGGTGGTGGTGGTGGAGAGGAAGATCAGCGCATACGTCGGTGGTGTAATTACATGATGGCTGCGGTGGAGGTGGAGATTCTTGTGAGCAGGAGTTTTATAGGTCGGGCAGATGAAACGACTCAACTAACTGATCATTTCTCATGTTATCTCCGTCTTGTCTATTCTTTTTATTTTTCTCTAATTCATTTTTTTTTCTTTGGGGGGGGGGGGGCGCAATTCATCTCTTTTTAATCTTCTACAAGTAATTTTTGCAATTCTTTTTATTTATTTTCTTCCGCAACATAACAAATGATTTTAAGAAAGAGAAAGATGGATATATTCAGAGAAATATTTTAACGTCACTTTCTTCTCTCTCATTCTTTTTCATCTTTCTTCTTATTCTTCTTCTCTGAGTCGCAAAGAATACTCCAATGACAGGTTCCCTCCCCCCCTCCCTCAGGCTGTATCAGAGGGACATATCTTATGACTGCCATCGCTTGACTCTCATCCAAATAAATACGAAGAAAATTATGAATACAACTTAAACATCTCAACCTGAATTTAATATTTCTCATACTAATCCACGCAGTGAGACGTTCTAACTTATCTGGCTGAAACACTGTATTAAACGACTATTACACTGACCATTTAATAACCAGGACAAAATAATATTAATGAAGTACAATGAGTTTAAATCATTGAAGGAATTAGTTCATAGCATTTATAGAACCTTAGTCTGACAAGAACCTCAGAATTGTCTCTGGAAATTGTAAATAATGTAGACAACTTCATATTATTTACATTATTATTGATTTATATTTCGTTGTCAGTGTTATTTTCATATAATTTTTCTTATTCTAATATAATTAATCACTCTGAAGGTCTTATGGAAGGCAGCGTCATGAGTTTACATTTGTACGTTAGCAACAGGACACGAGAATGGAAAAACCAACACTAACCAAACTCACTATATCTATATTGGCTATGGCGACCCCTGGTGATGCTATATCTAAGGGAACTTTAAAAAAAAAGGTCAAAGGTTAAAAACAGCACCACACGTCATGTATCACCTCCTCAATGATGACACCAATGATAGATAACAAAGGTAAGGTCACAAACATCGAGTGAGTCACTAGCATCTCGTCACCGCTAACTTATCACCAGCTTATTATAAAAAAAAAATCTCCTCTCACATATATGTAATAACCTGGCTGGTGTATTCAAGGGCCCATCATGACTGGATAATTAATGACAAAAATAAAAAATAATTTATTATTCCTCAAAAATAAAGAGGTTTATTTACGAATTTATACATGATATGCAAATTATGGATTTTGTTTCATAAATTGTATGGTTTTAAGGTTTGTTTTTGTTAGCTTAAGTATAACCTTCCTTGATTATCTGACCTAAATCTTTTTCTCTCCTCCTTTTCTCTTCCCCTCCCGTCCCTACCTCAACTCTCCCATCTCTTTGTTCTACTCTCTCTCTCTCTCTCTCTCTCTCCCCATAATCTCTGTTTACTACTTGCTCTCTTGTTCTAACCCATTCTCACCCTTTTCTCTCATTTCATCATTATTCTTTCTGTATTATGAAAATTGTAAAATGAACCTTAGTGAGAACCTCCTTAAGACACGAATTAACAAAAAAAAACAGGAGGTTATTGATCTGTTATTGATGCGTGCAGATAGTGGTATAACAAGATGCTTATATCTAGAATTTGTTTCTTTCTTTTAAAGTAATTTATTTGACATTTGTTTGTAGGCAATGTCTTTTTTCTTTTCTTTTTACGTTTCATCATCAGTGTTGATTTGTCACGGCTTAAGAGAAACCTGTTGGTGGCCAGAAACAGGTAAATTGACTTGATTCTAAACGACAATAATTAAAGTACGAGTAATTATTTTCCAGGTACAGTGTATGTCTTTCTACACACAATAGTTAAGTCTCACTATGCTTACACCTTTTACTGCCCTTTATGTACACTGTCCGCCTATAGTAAGACGTTTCCTCACTCTCCTCACGTCAAAACTCTCCCCCCCCCTCCTCCTCCTCCTCCAACCATCTCCCCGATACATCACTTGTCCTCCACAGAACCACGAACCGGTAAAAAAAAATACTTGCATCACCAATACAATTCACGGTCGTAAGTCAGAATCTAACGTCAACATTCGGTAACATCCCCATAAGCTTCTACCTTACCTTAGGGAGACGCTAACATAACCCACCGTAGGTCCATGATTACTGAAGGTTAATGGTAATATTATGATTTACGTGAATCTGTGAGGGATTTTTGTCGATGAAAACAATGTGTGGGTGATAAAGTAATTAGAAAACCATGGATGGACAAGACTGGGATTTAACAAGCAGGACTGGGGGGGATGTTAAGACCACTGGCAACGTTTGGAATGAGACGTAATTGAAACATGATCCCTTAAGCGGACAAAAATTTCTGGCAGTTAGTTAGAAAAGACGGAAACTGAACTGACTAACGGAACGAAAAATGTTAGTGAGCAGCAGTGAAAGTCTAAAATGATGATCTTAATTTTAGAATAATATACAAATCTCAATTTTATATATGTTAATCGTTCATAAGAATCACAGGTTTTTAATGTTTGTTATACGGTAAGTAAAATCCATAAAAATCAAAATAAAATGTGTGAATAAACAAAATTTAAGTTACGCCTTTGAAATTTATTGTAAATTATTAACAAAAAAAATCTTAACAGATATTGGCTTCTTGAGGAAACTGGACTGTGAATATACCTTGGCAGCACGGGACGCTCTCTCAGACTTACCCGCTCTGTGATTACAGGTGACCAGACTTAGGTGGTTTCCCTGTAAAAAAAACAACAACAAAAATCCTTTGAGTTACCAGTAAGGCCCTACTCGAGGGCACGTGAAATCGGTAATATTAAAATGGCAAGCACACAAAAATTCCCTGACACGAAAAAGATGATAAAAAATATAAATAAAAAGAGGAAAATACCAGAACAATAAGTGATGCCAGATAAGTCGAGGAACCTGCCATGTACGGTCAGCAGCGAGGAAGCTCCCAAGGTCTAGACGAGCCCTAACAAAATATTAGTAGCCGTCAGGCCACATGTGTTGGCCCGTCTCGTTCCCTCCGCCAACACCCACAACAAAAACGGGTAATCTCAACACCAGTTGAATATAGAGCTCCCATGTGACCCGCTTCTCTGTATATTTGGTATTACTCCAGTGTTTACCCTGGTCGCTGGTACCTGGGTGATAGATCGACGCCTGGGGACACCGCGGCGAGCAAAGGTGGCAGCGATACACAGGTATAAATCAGGCTATTACACTTAATGTGATATTGGTGGGCCCAGAGGGACCATAAAGGCCATTTTACCTGTTGGTTGTAAGGCGGAATGAACCTCAGGTGTGGGTAATTAGTGTTTATTTTGAGTAGTAATTAAGTCATCGGGAGTCGTAGGCCAGATAAGCCGGAGAGAGAGAGAAAGAGAGAGAATTAAGAGCGTTAATGAAGATTTTTATCATGAAGGGTTCAAGGTGGATGCATATTGGGATATCTTAGTCCTGTTGTTCTCGGTGCTATAAACCCCAAACATTTATTAGCAGTAACCAAACCGCGTGTCACTATCACCTTACACTAGACCAGTTCTTACATCTACCATAAAACAAAATAAATAAATAATTAAATAAAACACCGTCTACCACCATCAACTCCACCCACAGTTACGAAACACTCCACCAAGACATTACTCCAACACGTTTCTCTCATCAACTCAATATCAATTACTCGAGGATCAACCATCTATCACTCGAGTGGCAATCGGAGGGAACCACTGAGGAGGGAGGACGAGGGTAGGGGACCGTATATGGCTAGCGGGCCTACAGGTAAAAGTTATGGTAATTTAGATCCAACTAGCGATACCTTAGCTTGTTTACTGTACGTGGGCGGCGCAACACGACACGACCGACACACACACACACACACACACACACACACACACTTATGCTCTCACCATCCCGATATGCTTTTATTGCCGTTAGTTTTGTATTTATAAAAAAAACAAATAATTATTCTTAGCAATCTAATACACTCTAAAGATAAATTCTGAGTGCGCTGAGTGCTTTTAAATCCTTCCATAAAGATTATATAAATCATCACACTCAGGGAGATTTTTTTTCGTTTCTGGTTTTAAATCGACGGAATTTCACCTAACACCAGAAGCGGATGGTGGAGGAAGGTTTAAGCTGCACAACACACGTAACTCCACAAGACACCGTGTGCTCTTGTGCCATAAGGGGTAAAAGTTCCAGACACTGTTTTATGGTTAGATTATTTTTTTTGTTTCTGGATATTTATCTTTAAAAAAAAAAGTGCATTTATGTCTTCACCAACGACAAGCGGAGAGGGACAAGTTCAAAACACGTTAGTTATCCTTATAAAACTTGATTGGGAAGATAACGAATAATTTTAACTAAATATATCGGAACGGTGAGTCAAGAGTGTTTTCCACAATCTCTCTCTCTCTCTCTCTCTCTCTCTCTCTCTCTCTCTCATTTTAAGTTTTGCATGACAAGATTGGTTAGTTCCTGTCCTGTACGTGTCTTGAAGTATATATCATGCCTACTTGTGTTTGTGTATGTTAATGGCAATTCATAATTCATATTTAATTCGTTCCTTTAATATCATGACCAACGATAATTTATCCCCCTCTGTTTGACAGGGTATGTGAGAAGGGGTTGAAGGAAGGTGTGTATGGGCGGGTGAGGTGTGTGTGTGTGTGTGTGTGGGGGTAGGGAAGGTAGGAATGGTGTGTGTGTGTGTGTGTGTGTGTGTGTGTGTGTGTGTGTGTGTGTGTGTGTGTGTGTGTGTGTGTGTGTGGGGTAGGGAAGTGTGTGTGTGTGTGTGTGTGTGGAGGGTGTGTGTGTGTGTGTGTGTGTGGGGTAGGAGGGTAGGGAAGGGTGGGTGGGTGTGTGTGTGTGTGTGTGTGTGTGTGTGTGTGTAGCAAAGAGTAGAATGTGGTGTGTGTGTGTGTGTGTGTATGGGGAATGAAAGTGTGTGTGTGTGTGTGTGTGTGTGTGTGTAAGGGTGTGGGAGTGAAAGTGTGTGTGTGTGTTTGGAAGTGTGTCTGTGTGTGTGTGTGTGTTTGGGTGGGGTTGAAGAGGTCGAGGGTTGAACAAGCCAGACCACATTATTAAATACCAATAAACTTTGTCTTCCCCTTTTTTTTTTCTTTCTTTCTTTTACAATAACTTAGCAAAATATCTTCGAGAATCCCGGTGTTATTTACGATTGCCATTCATTACATTTAATTACAGCAGCGGAGCGGAGTCGTGTTATAAATCTCCCAGCCTAAGCAAGACTTATGCCAACAAACGACCCATTTCACCACTGGCTTAAGATCCTCAAAGATTCGTACGATGTAGGTTTTCTCGGTTCTTTTTCTCTCGTGATTTGATTTAAGAATATCGTGTGTTGAGTTTGGGTACTAGACAAAGGTGGTGGTTAAAATAGCGATGTTATTACGTCTATATTCTACATTCCTTAGGTAATTTCTCTTTCATGTTCAATTTGGGTGAAAAAAATAATAATATTAAGGTTGAATGGGCTTTGAGACTCCCTAAAGTGGTCTGTTTTTTCTCAAATAATCTAACTTCAATTCGCACTGTATTAAAGGTAGAGCCTTGGTTCTAATTCATCATCATTTCAGCCAATGTCTTTACGTGCGAATTTAAGTGAGTTATTTAGAATCATTTATCTTTATTTAAGGGAAGGAATAACTTTTGTATCACTGAGAATCAAAATTTGGATCCAGACAAATTAACGGAGTTTAGATTCTTTTACCTCGAGTGTGAGGATGTATCTAGTAGACTTAGTGTCAAACCCGGGACTTCGTTTAGTCACTTGGTGTAACCTGGCTTGCCTGTCTCTTTTATACACTCACCCATATGAGGGGGGTCACCATACGTGGGGGGTCACCATACGTGGGGGTCACCATACGTGGGGGTCACCATACGTGGGGGTCATCATACGTGGGGGGTCACCAAGCGTGGGGGTCATCATACGTCGAGGTCATCATACGTCGAGGGCATCATACAAGAGGGAGGGGAGAGATGATCATACGCCCGCCAGCCACTCAGCACCCGGTCTCTTCATCCCTGCTGCCTGGGCTGTTTATACACTATCCTACCTCCAGGTGGACCTTCACTGCTACCGATCTGCCTCTCTTTTAATTCCTTCTCTTCATGTCCCTTCTACTTCTTGTATTCATTATCTATTCTCTTTTTATTCACTCCCCATGCTCTTATTCTCCCTCCTCCTCCGCGATGACCAAAACATTTCTCGATTCATTTGAGAAACTGGATCGTATGTTTATTACAGAGTCGTGATTCAGAGCAGAGTAAACAAGAGGACGCTGTTATTTGAGCACGGTGTAAACGCCTAACAACATGTAGAGTCATAATGATACCTTGGGTGAACTGGTTCCTCTCTCTCTCTCTCTCTCATCACCTTGTTCTTCTCTTCCAGCTCCTTCGTTATTCACATACTTACCCTCACACACACACACACACACACACACACACACACACACACAGAAGCACAAACATATGTACATTCAAACACGACGGTTTATACCCACACAAGCAATCACTATTAAGCTCGTATAACCCAGTATAAAAGGCTCATTCACCAAGTAATAAAATTAATAATATTGTTCTCTTTTAAACCAATGTTCACTCAGACAGTTCACTCATTAAATTCCTGTAAAACCCCACAATGTACACACACACACACACACACACACACAGACCGTTAATTATTATTATTATTATTACCAACACACACACACAGACCCCCAGGAACACACACACACACACACACCGTTAATTATTATTATTAATATTATTATTACCATCACACACACACAGACCCCCAAGAACACACACACACACACACACACACACACACACACACACACCCCACAAACATGCCCACAGGCCACCCACCCCCACACAATAGACACCGAAGGCCATTGAATTTCATTGTTAAATGTAACTGAGTCAACATTACATTAACAAACTTGCTATCATACAACATCAGTGGGAAAAAAGTTACATATAATATAATCTTGACAAGTCGCACAGATTTAAACATTAAACATAATTACCTTGTGTTTGAGAAGCCTTTCACTAATTTAATAACTTCACTTCTGTCAGACTTTTAAGCTGGAGATGATTGCCAGTTCAGGTTCTTAAATTCTATGCAAAAGGCCAGCTGAGACCAATCAAATGATGTAGGTTAACATGTAAATAATTCTCAGTTTACCTTCTGGCATTTATATGACCTTTTCAATCCTTTACTTTGATATTATTGGTCAAGTCTATGAATATTAAATGATGCTCTGGCTTGAGGCACACGGCGGCCAGGTGAGATGTGGTGTGGCCATCTATCGTTCACACGGCCCTCCTTGGCTCACACGGCCACCCCTGGCTCACATTGCTCTTCTTGAGTCACACGGCCCTCCCTGGCCTACCCACCCTGGCTCACATGGCTTACCCTGGCTCATATGGCCCACCCTGGTTCACATGGCCCACCCTGGCTCACATGGTCATCCCTGGTTCACACGGCCCTCCTTGGGACACACGGCCATCCCTGTCTCACATGGCCCACTCTGACTCACATTGCCCTCCCAGGATCACACGGCCCTCCTTGGGACACACGGCCCTCCTTGGCCTACCCACCCTGGCTCACATGGCTTACCCTGGCTCATATGGCCCACCCTGGCTCACATGGCCCACCCTGGCTCACATGGCCTAAACTGGCTCAAATGGTCCTAATATTCTCTGTTATGTGACAGGTAAGAGTGGGTCCGGGTGAGGTTTGTTTAACATGTTCGTCCACTGGTAGTTAAGATCGACTCACTATACCGACCCAAGTGCCTGTACCTAGCGGGTGAATGCAATAACCAGGTGACTGTAGATGGCAAGATCACCGTGTATCTATCTACCAGGCGAGTGAAAGCTACCTGCAGGTAAATTATAACAGGTGAGACTGGTGGACGGGCCAACACCCCCTCGCTCAGTGGTATACACACATTATTAGGCGACTCTACGATCCCTTGCTTCATGTTAATTGAGTCAATAGCTTTTGTACCTACACTACCTCTACCACCTCGTCAGCTCAGGTTAATGTACACACGCCTTAATTTGTGCCACCGAGATTATACACATCTTACAAGACAGTTTTTAAGTTCTTTGATAAGTGTTGGTGCCACGGAGCCTCTTGCCGAGCAGCATCCGAGGCAGTGTACATGGCAAGCTAGTTATTAAAATATAACATTAACTTAATCATAAGTTTACAAGCTGCTAACCTTAGTGATTCTTAGAAGATGTATCGTTCACCAAATACTATGTGTGAGGGATCGAACCACGACGACCATTAACGCAGGGTCAGTATCGTTACCGCCACACCACAGCCTTCCTATTCAAGGTTAGTCGGTGATGGTAAACCTCGACAGACTTGAACTACGTACAGTACACCTATAGGCCGCCAAGTGTTGACAGTTTATAAATATTTATAGTGTGTTTGGGCCGCGATCCCCCAACCCAAAGCCCACCAAGACATAAGTTGATGTCATAAAGACTTGATACATATAATGACGACTACAGACCCACTGACAAAGAAAACATGGCAGATACGTAACCTCATATGCACACACACTGACACACTCAATATTAAACTCTTACACACTCATATTAAACACGTACAACACACAGACTACACATCCAGGTGCAAAAAGCTGAACACATCACACCCAAGAATGTACTTATCAAATTGCACCCGTGACTCGCGAGTCCAGACCTCACGTACTGTACCCTCGAAATATTTGTCTTATAATACGTCTAAAGGTCAGGAGAATTCTCCATCTAACACTAACGTACCGTACGTACCTACGTCTGGCAACTTTCACATTAGTCTGCAGGGCGCCACGTCACTGTATCACCATAGCACTGCAGTAAATTCACTATAACACACCATCAAAACATTAATGGCCGTCCTTCACACAGATTACAGGGCTAATAATGGGGTTTATGACTTGAGAAACTCGCCTCAGCGTTGGTTCCTGAGAAAGACTAATAATAATAGGACAAGAGACTTATCCCTACTTACATAAGGAATTGTGTGACGTTCCGAGCTGCCATCTGGTGTTGAAGTTTCCGTTAATTCCTCCAACAGTACAGGACTTTGCCGCCATATCCTGAAAGTTACTGTGACAGATGAATACGTTTCGACACACACACACACACACACACTAATAAACATATAATAACATACTCCTTGACATTAATATATACAATGAATTATGATGATCCAACATGGCATTAAAGCAGAAGTTATGGTCAAGGTTCTCCAATATAAACCATTATGAGAGAGAGAGAGAGAGAGAGAGAGAGAGACAGAGAGAGAGAGAGAGTGTGTGTGTGTGTGTGTGTGTGTGTGTGTGTGAATATTCTCGGCATGAACACGAAAAAAAGAAGAAAATCAAAGGCTGTGGCCAACTATTTTCCAATTTAATTAACGTAAAGTCACCTGGAATGACAGGTAGTAGTACAAGTAGCCTTTTACATTACACTGTGTACATTACCCGAGGAAGAGCTGCTGCTTTTTCTGTTCTCACAAGTCTTAGTTTACATGTTGTATCAGTGGAAGATAATATTCTGAAACTTCATATTGTAACACTTAATAAAACACCTTTCATAAGCGTATATAACCGTCTACCTAAAGCTATTACTGTTACTTCATATGATATTTAATGTTTGATATATTATGCTTAATATATATACTAGATTATTTTGAAAGACATGACCTACCTCCTACCTGTGTCAGTTTTGATCTAGCTCTAATTAACAGGTATGTGAAGGTACCGGTTATGAAAGAAGCGGTGAATCAAACAATGAAAATGTTAATAATAAGATATGAGTTAATGATGAACAAGAACGACACCACGAAAGTAAAGTCATAAACTAAATCAATTAACAACAGGTGTATGCATATATTACAACAGGTGTCAAGTACCAGCTTAGGTCATACATAACAAATTTCACTCCCTTTAAAAATAGTCCAAATTCTAATATCATAACGTCATTTCGAAGATAATACTTGACCATCGAGTTGTAACTTTGGTGAGGTATATTGAAGCTCCATCTTAAGTGTATAAACATTTCAGGAACGGGTAACAACACCAGCTAGTTAACTCTTAGTAACGAGGTGTTTGGATTGGGTGTTTTGACTTCCTAACCCCGGATGCTTGGCTCTAATTAGACAAGAAGATGAATTCAATGTTAGTCAGCCAAGGTTTAATACACATGGATGACACTCACAGTACAACGCCGACCAATGATCTCAGCTCTAATAACGTCATTCATCCTTACGTCACTGTTACGTCATCCGGTATTTTGTGAGTGCATTTGCGTCTGATTAATATAATTCTTACACAATTAAAATTCTCTCGTTAATTAATACAGTTTCAATGTGGATTTTTTTGTGATGGATGTGTGGATGAGTGTCTCTCTGTTATTACTGGATGGCTTCATGCACCAACCATCCTGAACTAATCTGATGATCTTAGGTTGTCTTTTGGTTTGGTTAAGTTAGATTAAGTTAGGTTAGGTATTTTTCTATAAGTTTCACTAAGGATAAAAATACTAATAAAAATATCGAGGGAAACAATATTCGTTAAGATAATTATTATTTTTTTTTTTGGGGGGGGCAGGCGTCTCTCTCTCTCTCTCTCTCTCTCTCTCTCTCTCTCTCTCTCTCTCTCTCTCTCTCTCTCCTAAAATACCCTTCATACACTGGAACAATCAACTGAGGTAGTGACGAAATAGACGAAATATATGAACGAGTACTCATTAGTGATGATCCTTCGCAGTGTATCACCACAACTTCTCTAACACCAGGAAGGGAGGGGGGGAGAAGGAGGGAGAGAGGGAGGAAGAGAAGGAGGGAGGGAGAGAGGTAGGGAGAGAGGTGGGGGAGAGAGGTGGGGGAGAGAAGGGAGAGGAGGAGGCAGGGATCTCTATTAATCTTCAAGTACTGTTGTTCCCTTCTGCACAAAACACATCAAAACAGAAACATAAAGTGGTGTTCGATCTGGCCTTAAGTAGTGAGTCTTAATCGCTCCGACCACAGAAAGGACGAACATAAACTTTAATGGATTAAGTTTTTCTGGTGTGGCTTTGCTTCTCAATATGCAAATGGCTTTCAAGGTCTCGAGAACCATCAGTAATGTGTGACACGACTCTCTGGTATCTTGACTATGCCCGCAAATGGCCACTGCAACACGAGGGTAAAGATAAGGGGGTGGGGAAGGAGGGGGAAGGGGTGGGAGGGAGGGGGGAGGAGGTGGGGAGGAGGGGGAGGGAGGTGGGGAGGTAGGGGTGAATTTTCTCTAATATTAAGTGTAGTTTAATCGTCAAGCACCGTAATGTATGTTGGGAAGAATAGATTGTTGGTATTAATACTTGATAGCAAACACCACAAATTAAAAAATAAATACAAAAATAACACCAAGTTCTGTTATCATAGTGCATGCAAGCAGAACGAGAGACCAATGTTATCCAGTCTTTAATGAAAAGGACAGATAACACTTCCATCTGAATGCAAAACTAAAATAAAACTAAAATAAAATCAAACTCACCTCCATAAAATTTCTTACTTTCAGTGAACGAGAATAAAATCAGGAAAAATATATATATATATATACAGTATCTCTCACAACACTCTAAGATAGTACAAGACAGATAATATTTCTGATAAAATTCCCGTATACCATTAATGTCTTTTATTTACAGTAACACCAACGAGGCAACTCAACACCATTTACGCTTCAGCAACTACCAATTGATCCTCCTTCTCTCACTACCCTCTCAGGACCACTCGTGTTACATACTATACTTGGTGGTAATTAAGGGATGTTGGAGTGGCTTAACTCTCCCTAACACGTTCACTCATTTTCACTGTCAGTAAAACACGTCTGATGTACAGGTGTGATAGGTGGAGCAACACGCAATACCTGTGGAGGTGTTCTTAGCTGCTAGAGAGTGTGTGTGTGTGTGTGTGTGTGTGTGTGTGTGTGTGAGAATATACCATAGTATTGATCAGGATTCTATATGGATTAAACTGATAGAAAACATCATTTGAATTGGTGTAAACAGACTGAGAAAAAAAAATCTACATAGCAAATCACCAAACGTAAATTTATTTTATTACAACGCGCTTCTCCGTACAATGCACCAACAACTTTAGTTCTTATCGTTAAACAGAAATAAAATACAGAAATAAAATACTCTTGGCAGAAAGAAACATTTTATTCTTGTTTCCAGATTCTCAAGAGAAAATCCAGTTTGGACTTAAAATATCCACCCGAGACAATGTTGCTCTGCGGCTATAACCTGACTAGTGAGCGCTGGAGACTACTGGCCCCTCTCAACTCTCACGAACACGGCTGGACAACGTACCAAGGAGTCCAAGAATTTTTGCCTTTAAAAGTAGAAATGCTAAAATTTCTGTGATGTCGGACACTCAATGAACTGAGAATCATTGTCGCGAGGTTAAATCTTTCTGCCGTGTTTACGATGATGCACGAGACCCCTGACGAGAGATTCCAGAGCTCGGTATGTACAAGGCACGACGACCGGTTGATGCTGAGTGGAGGCCGGGCTGAGAACTAAGAGGCTCGTTATTGTGGTGGAGGGAATGTGTGTGTGTGTTAAGATCTTTCAGGTTGATGATTCGTCTACTTCAGAGCCCGGTAGCTAAGATACTGTAGGTTATTACCAGTTGAAGGTTTAATTAACACACAACGGTAACAGTGACTAATGGGTTAAAATTTGGATTATCAAGAAAAACTGAACACAATTATAAGTGTGCGAAAATTACCACTATGTACCAGTATAAGTTACCTTACATAAAACACGTATTCTGATATGCAAGAGAAATCGAAACAATACGAAACGTAAAACTTAAACCTCCAAAACAAACACAAAACAACTTACAGTGAATAGTTTGGTAAAGACTTCAGTGGTCGAGGAACACGATGCCATAATAAATTAACTCTATCGTTCAATACATCTTATAGTAACCTTGTATTATATTCCTGAAGACAAAAACGCCTCACTAATGGAAGTAAACCCTTTGCTCTGTCATCAACCAGAATAAAATCTAACAACATTCTTTACAGGGAAAACTGTAACTAAAAAAATAAATTGTTCCTCACAAACCACATTACCAGTGTGTGTAAACTCCTGGAGGGCCAGATGGTCTCTCACTCCCCCACACAAAAGAGGCCATTTACTTTGTCCAGGAAAGCATTATGGGGTAATTTAGGTGCTAAAACGGGGTCACAGGAAGGGTCAAGGGCTACCTGCTCTCGACGATGCCACCTGACATAACATAAACACTCACAGGTTGTAAATTGCATTATTGGAGGTGATGGTCAACTGCCCCTCACCCTGCTACATTAAGGTGTGGCCCAGAGCATCACTAAGGCAAGCAAGTTGAGTCACGGTTATAATGCGTCACTAATCGTCACTCAAGGTTATGTCACTACCTGTCACACCACACCCACTTACAGCTGGTCAGGTGTTACAGAGGTTTAATGACGTATAATATAAAAAGGTAATTTTTTTGTGTTTGGTCGATGTGTAATCGTGCACTCCAACTATATGAGGGACACAGTGAAGGCATGATACAGTAACTCAGAGATACATAAGGCAGGAGAGTAACGTTAAAACACCAGAGTCCAGATTCTCAAAGGTTCTCTCTCAGGTTACGTTTTCCTCTTAACTGGTAACAAGAGAATGTATCACCGCCCTGTATAATGTCGGCGTTGTTATGATCACGATGCGGTACGAGTAAGGTAGGTAGCTGTGTCTTTACTCCCTCAGATAAGAAGACTATTTCACTGTCCTAATATTTGAGAGGCTAACAACATCAAGACAGTGTACAGTCGTGTAGGCTGGATACATCAGTGTGCCCGCTGCGACCCCTCACACAATCACATACAGGTGTAAATGGTTGAAGGGTACCCAGGTAAGCGCTCACTAATTGCTACACACAGTGGCACCAGATCTCTGAGGAGTAATGTGTTCACTATTTTATTACCTTCACTTCTATGTATATAACTTATGTAATAGATATATCCTGAATACCTGGAAATGTCGGGTTATTTACTCCTTCCCACACTGAGGTATAACAGTGATAGCCGTAGCGGACACCTGGCAGCCAACACGGGAAGCTACCAGGGAAGGCCACCAGCAGGTCTCAGGGGGGAGTGGGTAGCACCTAGCAGGGAGGGGTTACCTAACGCATACTAGACGTGGCAGAGGATTACTACTTATTTCCCCTGTCTCACCCTGCCCCAGCTAGCCTCAGCCTACCTCCGTGAACGGAAATAAAGTCACAGGAAAAAAAGTCACATGACTTGTACACATTGACAACACAATATATATATATATATATGATGGCATTGCACATAGGTTAGGTTAAGTTAAGTTAGGTTAGGTTAAGTTAGGTTAGGTTAGGTTTTTTCCGTTCCTTTTTTCCTGTGACTTTTTTCTTGTGACATTTTTCCTGCATTCCCTACCCAACATCACCATACTTCACCCTGCTTCACCCTGTCTCACCCTGCCTCAGTATCACCCTCGGTGGTTATCAAGACTGTAGAAAAAGTGCCAAACAGTTCCCACGTCTCTCTCTCTCTCTCTCTCTCTCTCTCTGCAGTGGAGCCAAAAGAACATCGAACAGTTTCTCTTTACAGCATTTGGTTGCAAGTGAAGCACCTCCTGCATCTGTTACCCGCCGCTAAGAAAATCAGGTATATTGCCGTTAAAACACTTGTTACCTCCAAAATATTGGGACAGTAATGGCTGCGGACGAGTGTGTTTGTTGCCGTCTTTTGTCTGACTGAACGTCTGTTTGTTGACGTGTTTATGGCTCTCCTTATGTCAGCATTTTTGTTCATTATTTTATGATTATTGGCCTGTTCGTCTCTCTGTATAATTTGGGTGTCTGTGGTTCAACTCAGCTTTCTATACGCCCCATGATGTATCGCCGCCCACAGCGAAATTTCGTAATAAAAACAATTTGATTATAATTTTCGTAATCCAAGACATGCATATTCAGCACAGAAGCAAAAAAACGTAAGTCTATTTGCGAAGTGGAACTGATAAATTTCTCAAAGAATTTCAATAACAATGACAAAGATAACTAAGACGGTAATAAAAGAGACAAATAAAAGAAGAAAGATAATAAGATGTTGAGTTTCTTTGAAAGACTTTCGTGAAAAAATCAAAGAAATGTTAATAATGATGATGATTCAAATACACAATGATTCCAATTCCTTTAGGATGACAGTAACAAGTTGCCTGCCACCCTCTCTTCTGGACCATAAAGACCATAAAGTGGTTATCTCATATCAAGACTAGTAGTCAAGATACACCTGTGGACAGTTACCAGGTGAACTCCACGTATGAGAAACACAAAATTTATCTCCCCATTCGAGTAACCATTCCATCCGTATATCATCAATACTCCTAACCTAACCTAACCTAACCTAACCATGACCTGTGAGGGGAGCCATTTGTTGTTAATAGTCTGAACGTTAATTAATTACAATAGAAACATAGATACCTGTGAAAAATTGTACATGTGTATACTTAATTGAAACAGGTGGTATTTTAACATTCATAAAAGCAATTCTATATAACTATTTATCAAGATATGTTATTTTAATCGACTATGCAACACCAGCAGTAAAGACAACAGGCAGTTCAACACAAGGTATCAACAAGGTGACAAACGTTGATAAATTGCACGCTCTGACACGCTGTTTACTTTTGCAATACGTGCTTGTTGGAAACACCTGCAGTGTTTGCAATCTAATTATGTGCAACCTGCAATTAGGTTTTCCATTGTTCTTGGCGTCTTCGGTACGGGTTCTTCTTGTTTCAAAAGTGTAGCTTTATTTTCTAGTCATAGTTCTTCAACCAAAAGATTCAACATTTGGAATTGATAAAAAAAAATCTTGTAAATGTAAATGTATTTTGAATAATGTTTAAACAGTTAATACGACCATGTTTTCATCCTCATCTCGACCGACGTTCACAAATGTAAACTGTTTACGTAACCCCAGGTGTGGTATGACGTCACTTGAACACCGTGTCCTGATTTTCAAAAGGAAACATAACTACTTGGTCCCTGTAAGACTTGAGAGCTATAGAAAGGAGAGAGTTGTGTGGCCGGACACCAGAACATTGTGTGGTGGCTAGATGCTTAACTGTCATTTATCCGTACCCATGTTTGTCTCTAGAACAATGCACGTTACCAATATGTAAGTCTATGCTATCTTTAACTAGCTAATAGTATCTTTGTGTACCGGTAAACACTATATCGTTTATTATATAACTAAATGATCACATGCACTATATATATTTTTCTATATGATTCAGTTTTATTTCTTTATAATAAAATATACCAAGAAGTGATGACCTTGAGGTAACACAGCGAGTCTTCCTGAAATGCTCGACTTAACCTGTGGTAATGACTTAACACCTCACTTAACTCCCATAACTTAACCTGGACGAGCGGCTTGACTTAATTTCATCCGGGAATATCAGTAAGGAAAATATTTTACTCTGACGGTGATGAGACGCGGAGTACTTGGCTGGCTGGCTGCTGGTTGGAAGTGTTGAACGCGATATAACTGCGTCACCGCCTTCTGCATACTAAACACAGCAGGTGAGAGGCATGTATGGGGTCTTATCTGCTGCGGTGAGTGTGTAGCACTGTAGGCTATACCTGCGTTAATTGCTTCTTTTACTATTTGACTCAGAACTAAATTGGTCTTTTAGTTTCACTTGCCGGTCTGTTTCCCGGAGATGCTCGCTCATGTATCTTGGCCGAGTTATAGAGGGTCGCTGGTGCAACACTTTCCTTTATGAGTGTCTGTGTGTGTGTGTGTGTGTGTGTGTCTTTCTCACTAACCTTCGGCGTGTGTGTGTGTGTCTTTCTCACTAACCTTCGGCGTGTGTGTGTCTTTTCTCACTAACCTTCGGCGTGTGTGTGCGTGTGTGTGTGTGTGTCTTTTCTCACTAACTGTGTGTGTGTGTGTGTGTCTTTCTCACTAACCTTGGCGTGTGTGTGTGTGTCTTTCTCTTCAGTGTGTGTGTGTGTGTGTGTGTGTGTGTGCTTGGCGTGTGTGTGTGTGTCTCACTAACCTTGGCGTGTGTGTGTGTGTCTTCTCACTAACCTTGGCGTGTGTGTGTGTGTGTGTGTCTTTCTCACTAACCTTCGGCGTGTGTGTGTGTGTCTTTCTCACTAACCTTTGTGTGCGTGTGTGTGTGTGTCTTTCTCACTAACGTGTGTGTGTGTCTTTCTCTTGGCGTGTGTGTGTGTGTGTTGCGTGTGTGTGTGTGTGTGTGTGTGTGTGTGTGTGTGTGTGTGTCTTTCTCACTAACCTTGGCGTGTGTGTGTGTGTCTTTCTCACTAACCTTGTGTGTGTGTGTGTGTGTGTGTGTGTGTCTTCACTAACCTTGGCGTGTGTGTGCGTGTGTGTGTGTGTCTTTCTCACTAACCTTTGGCGTGTGTGTGTGTGTCTTTCTCACTAACCTTGGCGTGTGTGTGTGTGTGTCTTTCTCACTAACCTTTGGCGTGTGTGTGTGTGTCTTTCTCACTAACCTTTGTGTGTGTGTGTGTGTCTTTCACTTGGCGTGTGTGTGTGTGTGTCTTTTCTCACTAACCTTCGTGTGTGTGTGTGTCTTTCACTAACCTTGGCGTGTGTGTGTGTGTCTTCTCACTAACCTTGGCGTGTGTGTGTGTGTCTTTCTCACTAACCTTTGGCGTGTGTGTGTGTGTGTGTGTGTGTGTGTCTTTCTCCTAACCTTTGGCGTGTGTGTGTGTCTTTCTCACTAATTTGGCGTGTGTGTGTGTGTGTCTTTCTCACTAACCTTTGGCGTGTGTGTGTGTGTCTTTCTAACCTTGGCGTGTGTGTGTGTGTGTGTGTGTCTTCTCACTAACCTTTGGTGTGTGTGTGTGTCTTTCTCACTAACCTTTGGCGTGTGTGTGTGTGTCTTTCTCACTAACCTTGGCGTGTGTGTGTGCTTGGCGTGTGTGTGTGTGTCTTTCTCACTAACCTTTGGCGTGTGTGTGTGTCTTCTCTCACTAACCTTTGGCGTGTGTGTGTGTGTCTTTCTCACTAACCTTTGGCGTGTGTGTGTGTGTCTTTCTCACTAACCTTTGGCGTGTGCGTGTGTGTCTTTCTCACTAATATTCTGCAACATGTTTAGGGAACTGTCGTTATAAACAATATGTATTTATTTATATTTTAATGAAGATAATGTTATAACAAAGTAGGCCAACTATCTTTGAGGCATCCGTTTCAGAAAAACTTGTAAACACGAATTCGTTGAAGTAACGTAAGATTTAGTGTTAAATTATAAATGAGGAATATATATTATTACCGGGAAAATACGTTAATAGACAAGAACAGATAACTTACATTACTTGGTCACTCTCCGCCAATCATGTTTTACCCGTGTTGGCCAAGGTCTTACCGCCTCACGCCCACCACCAAGCGAGACACCGCAAGGGCAAGGTTGTGCTAACTCTCAACATGGCGATAGTCTTCCTCGCCCTCGTCGTCAACACACACACCACAAATGGATTTTCAAGATTCATAAACAAAAATTCTTGTTCTGAATTTCAACAAAAAAAACCGCCTAACTATAGTATAGTCTCAGTGCAATTCCGACGCTATCTTGGCGACCTCAGCTTACGTTAGCTAGTTAAGTTGAGGTTTAACATCTCCAGTTTAGGGAATTTTTAATTTACGAACCCTTGGTAAAAACCCGGACGCGGCTCCAATTGTTATCTCCGCCTTATACATCTGCTTTGATTATCCTTTCAAGACGCATTCATCCATTCAGGATTTTATTGTTACCACAAGTCTTTACCGGACAGTTCCCGTCTCTCATCTGAACTGAATCTATAGCAGTTTCCTTTTGTTTCGGGATGGTGCAACAAGCGGACTGTATAGATGAAGGTTGGTGGTAACAAACCTTTGCTCAGGGTGCAGGGTGGTACTCAAATGCAACGATGCTGGTTAATGGAATTTATCTGGAGGTTTAAAAAAGCATCAGGTATCATAACTCAGGTGACAAATAATCTATAATTCGCACTCTTATTAATTCCTTTAACATGAAAATTCTCTTATTATTCACTACCTAAACTCACACGTCTACGATCACCAGCTTCAACATCCATTTCAAGGAGTAAGAGTCATCAGGTGAGTCATCAAGTAAGAATCAACAGTTAGGAGTCATCAAGTAAGAGTCATCAGGTAAGAATCATCATGTAAAAGTAATCAAGTAAGAGTCATCACGTAAAAGTCATCAAGTAAGAGTCATCCGGTAAGAATCATGTAAAAGTAATCAAGTAAGAGTCATCACGTAAAAGTCATCAGGTAAGAGTCACCAGGTAGGAGTCATCAGGTAAGAGTCACCAGGTAGGAGTCATCAGGTAAGAGTCACCAGTCTGGCTCCTCACCCCAGCGAGGGTGTAAGGCGCCAAGTAGGAGATAAAAAAAAGTCGGTCAGGGCATCTGGCCGCGTACCACCACCGAGGAAGCCAAATATTCAAACCTTTGTAAAATTCTGAAGGAAGTACAAGTATAAATCGCGTTATTGTTTGTGGATCTAATAAACATTCACTCAATTCCACGCCACAATTGGTTGGTGTTGGCTCATGCTGGCGTGTTTGTACAGAGAGTATCCTCACCCGACGTGTGGGAATGTTTGCACCGGCATAAGAAACACTTGTGAAGAATGCCAAGTCAACATCGCCGCGTAAGAGAAGACATTCGCTAATTTTCCATCTTTTGTGGTACTGACAATGCCGCGTCTCCACCAAACACAAACATGATGGAATTATTGAACGCTGCCGTCCACATGCAGGTATATAGTGAGAGTATTGCCAAGCTAAACCATAAGGCAGCAATGATCGATTATCCCATGAACCAAAGATGGGATTACCGAACCTATTGACGAGTAGGTGAAGGAGAATCTCGTATGGAGTAAATATATATATACGGAAAATAATCTCGGAAACCTACTTATGTATTCTGTAGAGTTGCTGGCCGCCGGGGAGACTGGGGGCGGTCACCACCATTATTTAGTACGACTGTCTCTTCATCCCTGTAGTATCCCTGCAATCATCAAAGGATTGTTTATGATAATGGCTGAACACATTGTTCCCGTCCTCAGGCGATAGAATTGTGTTTATGGAAATTTATCACATTCTCTCTCTCTCTCTCTCTCTCTCTCTCTCTCACGACAACAATAAGATAACAAAAATGATACTAACTTCAAGAAACAACTGAACATCACCTGAGGTTCATTATTTGAATTTACTTAAAGATTCTTTCATATATACAGTATGATACTAACTTCAAGAAACAACTGAACATCACCTGAGGTTCATTATTTGAATTTACTTAAAGATTCTTTCATATATACAGTAGTTGTGATGGGTAGAAGACCATTATTAGAAAAGCCTTAAGAGATTTCTATCACATCTCTGAATTCTTAACAACATATTTCCGCAAAACCTGACACATAAGTATGAGTTTGTGAGGCGTAAATGTTGCTTTTAAATAGTACAGTGATCAGGCCAGACAGTTCTCGCTCCCTCGGTCTTGCATAGTGAATTATTTTTTTCATCTAAACGATACCATAAAGTAAAGCATAGATTCATAATACAGTGATAAGTAATGAGGTTCACTTATTGGTTTAACACGGCACAAAAAGTAAACATTGATATAGATAACATCTCTCAGTTAGGCCAAAAAAAACACATTAATTACAGACATTAATTGGTAAGTTCTTGTTCTTATATTCGTACCTTCAGACAACACTGCTTCAGGTCCTGTCTACAGATCAAGGCAGTAAACGGTAAGAATACTGAGCGCTCTGAGGGGGTCGGTCTTCTGGCAAAGGCTGGAGCAAGACTCTTTCTACCTAACCTAACCTAACCTAAAGTTACAAAAAAACGATGAGGTTAAACAACAGCTTATGAATAGTTTACGTACAGAGATAATACCTTGTAAAACGTCACTCCATAAGTCAATAATATCTCCCCAAAATACTTACAAGGTTATATTTGATCTTAATGAAGGCTAAATACCTTACAAGCTAACGTGGTTTAGTCGAAGTTTCATCAGGAAGTGAACTTTTTCATACTTGACTTACCTGGTCAGGTAAGTCACTTTGACCAATAGAAAAAACAACTTTACTAACAATCATTGCAATTTCACCTCATTGTGTGGCCCAACAGCCCGTAAAATTGGCTTACTTAATGTCAAATCCTTGTAAGACCTCGGAGCGAAATTCATCTATTACATTTGATACTTTCCGCCACTTCTGTAGTCGCACCTAATGACGTGTAGAGGATAGGTCAGATACGCCTACACGACTGATTTAATGACTGACGGATTAAAACAATTCGTTCAACTTGTGTCTGACTTGTGATGCCGCTGAGACAATATCCATTAAACTGTTTTACGTTTACCAGTACAGCGACACAAACAGGACCTTGTTGAAGACTCCCTCTCCTTGCCCATCAACATACACTCATCCATCATCCTCCTCCTCCTCCTCCTCATCGTCTTTCCAGCCACGGAGAACTTACAGGTTTATAAGTATAGGACATACACTCACAGTTCAATTATACGTATTTGTCTCTCAAGTATATATCCCACAGTTCATCATAGAAATAAAAAACAAAATAACAAACTAAACACATATTTTCCTTCAGATACACCATAAAACAGTAAACAAATGCATATAAACAAACAAACAAACAAACAAAAAATATATGAAATAGGTGGGTATATAGACAATTAAGTAGTAGATTATGAGACAATTCACCGTCGTTTTGAAGTGATGTGACCGAATATGTTTAGTTTGCTCTGTACAGGTGAGCCCAGGGCATCACGAGAGCTATGTGGTGCTCCTCCTCCCGCCTCAAATAGAACTTCTTCGGGAGGTATATGTTGCCTTCACCACGCACCACACACACATCTCTCTCACTTGGCTAAGCTGTCTCAATACTCACAACACACTAAGATGAATTATGTTACCTCACTCGACAACCTTCTTTAAGAATCGAGTTTACAAGAGACATAAACAACTAATAATCAAATTGTTGTGAAGAAGTCATGACCACCAGCCTATAGAAGCAGTGAGGTGTTCAGTACGGACAAGAGTAATTATAGAACTACAATAACAGGCAGTAAGTAGTAAGCAGCTACCAAACAGGGAGGTACTACTGCCTGGGAACATATTGGAAGATATTGGAAGCACAATGTGTTGTCTAATGGTAGACCCTGCTGCCAAATGGCATAAAAAAAATTGTGACCAAGTCCCAGGTTGCTCATCTGACTTTCTGCCTCATTTACACACAATTGCAGGGTTTCAATTGTTTATCTTACTTGGACAACACAACATACATAATGTATATAGTTTCTCACTCTTGATTTATTTTTTCGGTATTATTATTATTATTATTATTATTATTATTATTATTTTATTTGTATTCATTTGCTAATAATTTTATTAATTGTTGTAATGATAATAATATTAATAGATATTATTATTATTATTATTATTATTATTATTATTATTAGTATTAGTATTATATTTCCCCAGGCCCTGAAGTGGGTCAGTGACTGTGTCCGGGTGGGCTAATCCCAGCAAAAAAAAAAAAATAGAAATAAATAAGATCTATGAGAATCTGTGTTGTGGTCAGGCTTCAGGTTGTGCCTATAGTGACCTATACAATACATTTTTAACACTTGTAATATGGCTTATTTAGATACTCATAGAATGTGCCCCCAAAAATGTCCCTGCCTGTTTGCCTGCCTCCCTGCCTCCCTCCCTCTAACTCGCAGTGTCTCAGGGAGCAGGCAGGGAGGAAGGGAGGCAGGGACATTTTTCTGGTACACCCTATATATCTAATTGGGTGATATTTCAGATGAGATCATTTTAGTTTAGTTTCGTGGTATATAAAAGTCTTAGTTGTAGGGATTGTTATTCCACCTGAAGTCAATCTTAAATATCAACAACGTTTTTATGTACGTAATTTATGTCGGGAACAGAGGTTATTATTATTATTATTATTATTATTATTATTATTATTATTATTATTATTATTATCATTATTACTAATATTAATATTATTAATAAAAGTAGCATATACCCTTATCATTCTTACAAACACACACACACACACACACACACACACACACCAACTTAAAACACAACTCCAAGAGAACCTTTTGACTCCTCGTGGCCAAGAGAGGTTTTGAAGACCATATACAAAAGAAAACAGAACTCTTGATTCGTTACCTCTGGGCATCGCGTTTCCTTTTGAGGATAGCGAGGCCTTCCGTGTCGTCTGATTTTCCGCACCTGACTTGTTCTCATTGGGGCACGTCCGCGTAACATTGCCTTTTGTGCTACTTAACCTTTGTCTCTCTCTCTCTCACTCACATGGATTTTCTCAGCCTGGGAATCTTACCATAATGCCCTCGGAGGTAAAGTGAAAAGATCGACTGAAAAAAAAGAAGGCAGGGACGATTGAAAAAGGAGAGAGAGAGAGAGAGAGAGAGAGAGAGAGAGAGAGAGAGAGAGAGAGAGAGGGGTTAAGGAATTGAGGGAATTTCTTATTTTCTCAGAGGACAGTGAATTTTGAGGGAGTGGGGTTTTTTAGGGTTATTTCTTGTGTGCTTGTGTGTGTGTGTGTGTGTGTGTGTGTGTGTGTGTGTGTGTGTGTGTGTGTCAATAACTACCAAGATCTTGAGATTAAAATGTGTTTGTTTAATTCCTCAGACAGAGTAAAACAACACCCCCAGCCTCTTCACCGGAAGGTCAGAGATAAACAAAGGATTGAAAAGTAGCGTAAATGATTCATATACAAACATGAATGACTCCAACTCTAACACACCTGCCATGACGAACCAAGGTAGCGTGCTAAGACAACCATTACGTAACGGAATCACCTGAAATAACCATCGTTGTTCATGTCTATTGTAGTTAAGTTTTGTATTCGAGTCCTATTTATAAGAGTCCTAAGTCCAAGACCGAGTTTATTATTCTTTGAGAGTACAAGTCCAAGAATGAGTCCTTCCTGGATCTAGCTTTAGTTATTTTACAGTATTTTGCATGAGTCTGTGTTATTCTTTACTCCATGAAGAGAAATTTTCAAGGAGTAGAATCCCAAGTATCTGGACTGAAACCAAGACTGAATCCTAAATGACATCGAAACGAATCCGAATCACTAAAGTTTGGTCTCAACACTAAAACCCCGAGCCCCAACACCTCTCTCGTATACAACAACGGTGATGTAATCTGACTAAGAGGAGGAATAACACCGTAATTTCGTTTTATTTTACAAGGCGAAACAAACCAACAGTTTCCTTAGGGCTGGCAGGTGGTGAGATAAACCCCTTAATGCAAATACAAAAAAAGAAGACGCTAAAAGATACACAAACTAATGGTAGTAATTAAGAGAAAAACCCTTAAAGAATAATGCCTGGAGTTAAGGTGATATTTTTAAGACAATACTCATAAGATGTACTCAATGATATAACAACTATCCTTTGGGAACTGTGAGAGGAATAATTATTAACTACGACATCAAAGTTCGACAGGAATATGAATTTAGAGACAATGGTTAGAGAAAACGCTTTGTTCACATTAATGACTTGAGGGGGTTCTATCATCGCCGTGGTTGTTCTAGAGATAAGAGCTCAGTAAAAATATATGAACGTTACTCCAACCTGTGATTATAATATCTTATGATCATATTTTTCATGATGTATCCGTTTTCTTTCTCTCTCTCTCTCTCTATCTCATTATATTTTTTTTTTACGATTTATATCATGTTTATTCGCCTTTAATGTATTTTTATTCAATTCCACATCTGAATGATACTTATCTATACTTGGTTCTTTGTCCCGGTGCTTCCTGGAGACTATGAATTACACAGCAGCAAGTGACAATTTTCCCGATTGTATCTTACCTTTGTTCATCCTTGACGCCACGCCCGGACTGGTATAAGGCACAACGCTGTTAATATCTATACCTTCTATATACATGCACCTTAATATTTATATATATATATACATTCACTACTGGATATATATATAGAGAGAGAGATTTAGGAGACTTTTGGCCTTTCCTGAAAATATTAAGAAATACTGACACAAGATCTCTCATGGACTTCCTTTATATAACCACATACTGACTCACCCCATGCTGACTGACTAACCCCATGCTGACTAACTAACCCCATGCTGACAAACTAACTCCATGCTGACTGACTAACCCCATGCTGACAAACTAACTCCATGCTGACTAACTAACCCCATGCTGACAAACTAACTCCATGCTGACTAACTAACTCCATGCTGACTAACTAACCCCATGCTGACTAACTAACCCCATCCATGCTGACAAACTAACTCCATGCTGACTAACTAACCCCATGCTGACTAACAAACCAACTCATGCTGACTGACTAACCCCATGCTGACTAACTAACCCCATGCTGACAAACTAACTCCATGCTGACTGACTAACCCCATGCTGACAAACTAACTCCATGCTGACTAACTAACCCCATGCTGACAAACTAACTCCATGCTGACTAACTAACTCCATGCTGACAAACTAACTCCATGCTGACTAACTAACCCCATGCTGACTAACTAAACCCATGCTGACTAACAAAATCCATGCTTACTGATACCCTACTAACTAACCACATACATTGAGTGCCCACATCCTCACTGACTTTGCGATAACAGTCCCCACCCCACACCCCACCCCCCACCCCCCTATCAACCCACGACAATAATCCTGATAATGCACATACCAGCATTGCATTATACCCCGGCAAGAACATTAACTCCAGCAGCGACCCCCACCGCAAGTGTTCTCCCACCACAAAAAAGGACATCAAGTAACTTCTCTGTATTTTAACACGAGTCATTAAGGTGTTACAGAAGGTACTTAATGATACAGTAATACAGAGTTATTCTATCTATGGCTTAAGTAATACAACTGGTTATAATAATCTGTATATTGTATTATTGAGAGCAACACTTAAGGAGTCCACCAAGAGACTAGAATTGTGTATGTATGTATGTATGTATGTATGTATGTATGTATGTATGTATGTATGTATGTATGTACTGTATGAGTTATTGGTACACTTATAACTGATTGAGAAGAATGATATTTGCTTTTTAAATATAAAGTAGAAGTAATTTGGGATTGTACAGTAGCAATACAATGGAAAAGAGAAACCAAGGTTGAAAAAAAAAAGCCCAGACGAACAGACATACACTATACTACCTATGTTAAGATTCATGTTTCATACCTGTGCTCGTGTGTTTTGCTGGGTCACTGTGTTCAGGTGTTAGATAGATAGATAGATAGATAGATAGATAGACAGATAGATAGATAGATAAACTCAAAACCCCACTCTCTCTCACAGATGCGAACGATACAACAACACAGACAGACAGTGAAGGGCGCTGAGGAGGCCTTTTAGTGACCTCTCCCACCTCTCAGCATTTAATACATTCACCAGTCTTCACTAATTGGAATCTTCTCAACCAGGTAAACAAAAAAAACAAGAAAAAAAAAAAGATCCGGAATGCAATAGGATTTTTGGAAAAGAATGTGTGTGGGTAATTCACTGGGGAATGTGCATAAGATACCAAACAAGTACTCGATATATTAACATCTTCTTATCTCAAATTATGCAATTATGCACAGTAATGTTGAGCATTTTAGAGGAGAGAAAGAACGCTCAGGTCATTAGTGTGCATTCTTGATACATATTGTCTTGTGGAGGTGGGAATTTTTATTTCAAGTTTATTGAGGGAATTAATTTTTTTTAATGGTTTGGCTGCAAGTGTTGTCAGGGGAATTCTCTTTTGGTGTTTTTGTTTTGGTTGTCTATCTATCCATCTATCTATCTATCTATCTCTCTATCTATCTATCTATCTATCTATCTGTCGGTGTCTGTCTGTCTGTCTGTCTCGTGCACTATTTGTTTTAATCTATGTTTCTTTCTGATCTGACTGGAGGATGTTTTTTTACGCTTTACGTTAGGTTAGGTTAGGTTAGGTTAGGTTAGGTTAGGTTAGGTGAGGTTAGGTTAGGTTAGGTTTTAAGTACAGTTTAACACAGTTCTTACTTATATTTTTGTTTTCATCTCTTTCATTCCATCTTTTTATTCTCTTGTACCACATAGTTATCTTATTTACTCATCACCTTCCTTCAGTTGCCATCATCTTCCTCCTTTACCCATCATCTCCCTCCTTTACCCACCATCTCCCTCCTCCTTTCCTCATTATCTTCCTCCTTTCCACATCATCTTCCTCCTTTCTCCATCATCTCCCTCCTTTCCCCACCATCTCCCTCCTCCTTTCCTCATCATCTTCCTCCTTTCCCCATCATCTCCCTCCTTTCCCCACCATCTCCCTCCTCCTTTCCTCATCATCTTCCTCCTTTCCTCATCATCTTCCTCCTTTCCCCATCATCTTCCTTCAGTTCTGTTCAGTATTCCAGTTAGTCAATTTTCCCTCACGTATAATACAACAGGAAAAGACTTTAGCCTCAGAAGAAACATTTATCCACCACCCCTCTCTCTCTCTCTCTCTCTCTCTCTCACTCTCTCTCTCTCTCTCTCTCTCTCTCTCTCATTTACATCTTTCCATGCATCAATCTCCCGGAAATGCAAATGAGAAAACTTATTTACTGACGATACAACCTAAAGGTACAATGTTAACTTTCTACAGTCATTATCTTCGTGTCTCTGCTTAACTGATCCATTCGTGTACAGTGCCAGAAGTTAGGGATGAAAAAAAAAATTATCTTACGAATCTTTGGATATCTAGGACGCAATACCTCAGAAGTTGTTATAAAGAATATTTCTCGTAAGTGAAGATATATGACTGCATTTACTCCCCATAACTAGCTAAAATATAAATAATAATAATAATAATAATAATAATAATAATAATAATAATAATAATACAAAAAAATACAATAAAATTACAGTTTGAATCCACCTTAACTAAATACATAATTCAATTAATTAAAGTAAAATATAACAATTATACATTACAGAATCTTGTATATATCTTCACTTACAAAAAAAAATCACCTTACGACCATTTAAGAATATGAACCCAAGACCCGGCAAGAACTTTAACCAGGAGTATATATATAGAACCACACAGGTCACCTACACTCACCTGACGACGTGGGTGTGTCACTCATTAACTCCGATACTTAGATGTGACGTAATTACCGATAATGACCCTTCTTTAATGTGCTCCGATCATAGTTAATTTACCCGTTGTGTTAATCAGAGCGGAATATTGTACCTGTGTTGTTTAGGAGTTATCTTAAATATTAGTATCACTCGTGTCGTTACTCTATTATTAGGGGTGATTGTTGACAAGGTAAAGGAGACCAGGTAGGGTCATTCTCTACTATTAAAGGTTCGGTCTAGTTGTCTGTCTGTCTGTCTCAATGGTTGTGTGGGATCTTGGTGGTAATGTCTGCTGGCTCTGAGGGTTTAAGATTACTGGTGTCTCTGGATTAATGCTGTAGCTGGTGTTGTTGTTGGTGTTGGTGGTGATGGTGTTGGTGTTGGTGGTGATGGTGTTGGTGGTGGTGGTGGTGTGGTGGTGGTGATGGTGTTGGTGTTGATGTTGGTGGTGGTGGTGGTGGTGGTGGTGGTGGTGCTAGTGGTGGTGGTATGTAGTGGTGGTGATGGTGATGGTGATGGTGGTGGGTGGTGGTGGTGGTGGCAGGTGGTGGTGGTAAGGGTGATGGTAGTGGTGGTGGTGGGTGGTGGTGGTGGTGGTAGTGGTGCGGTGGTGGTGGGTGGGCGGGTGATGGTAGTGGTGGTGGTGGTGGTAGGTGGTGCTAGTGGTGGTGGTGGGTGGGTGATGGCAGTGGTGGCGGTGGTGGTGGCAGGTGGTGGTGATGGTGTTGGTGGTGGTGATGTTAGTAGTGATGGTGTTGGTGGTGGTGATGTTAGGGGTGATGGTGTTGGTGGTGGTGATGTTAGTGGTGATGGTGTTGGTGGTGGTGGGGTGGTGGTGGTGGTGGTGGTGGTGGTGATGGTGGTGGTGGTGATGGTGTTGGTGGTGATGGTGCTGGTGGTGGTGGTGGTGGTGGTGGTGGTGGCAGTGGTGTAGTGGTGGATGGTGATAGCAGTGGTGGCAGGTGTTAGTGGTGGTGGTGGTGATGGTAGTGGTGGTGGTGGTGGTGGTGGTGGTGGTGGGGGGAGTGAGTGGTGAGGTGGTGGTGGTGGGTGGTGTGGTGGTGGTGGTGGTGGTGGTGGTGGTGGTGGGTGGGGTGGTGGTGGTGGGGTGGGGTGGTGGTGGTGGTGGGTGGTGTGGTGGTGTGGTGGTGGTGGTGGTGGTGGGTGGTGGTGGTGGAGTGGTGGTGGGTGGTGGTGGTGGTGGAAAGGTGCAGGAGTGTGGTGGTGGTGGTGGTGGTGGTGGTGGTGGTGGTGGTGGTGGTGGTAAGGGTGATGGTAGTGGTGGGTGGGTGTCTTTTGTTGTCTTAAAAAGGTATGATAGGTTAGGTTAAATTAGGTTTGGTTATGTTAACTAGGTAAGGTAAGGTAAGGTAAGTAAAGGTAGGTAGGGAGGGTAAGGTAAGGTAAGGTAAGGTAAGGTAAGGTAGGTAGGGAGGGTAAGGTAATGGAAGGTAAGGTAAGCAAGGTAAGGTAAGGTAGGGTTGGGTAGGGTCGGTAGGGTAAGGTAAGGTAAGGTAAGGTAAGGTAAGGTAAGGTAGGGTGGGAAGGGAAGGGCAAGTAGAGTAGGGGTAGGGTAGACTGGGCATGTTCGCGTAAATCAGGGTAGGTTAGGTTATGTACTCATTAAAGAAAGGGATATGCCAGAGGGATTAGTGTAGATTATAAACATATACTTTTGAGCTTATTAGTGTGTGTGTGTGTGTGTGTGTGTGTGTGTGTGTGTGTGTGTGTGTGTGTGTGTGTGTCTGTGTGTGTGTGTGGTGTGTGTGTGTGTGTGTGTGTGTGTGTCCCATCTTTTATTTTTACATTCCCTTTTCTCTTCCTGTCCCAAGCTACAATATAAATAATAAAAAAAAAAAAATAAAAATAAATAAATAAAAGTAAAAATAAAAATATTCCCTATAACAACTACCCTATGAAGACACACACACAAAAAAACCCGAGAGAAAAAATCGTGCCTTATATTCCCCCAAAAGAAAAAATAATCCCCAATGAGTAAAATAAAATAAAATAAAATCCCAAGATAAATTCCTTCTCTTGGATCATGAAAAATAACGCCTGTAAATCAACGCCTGAGTTATCCATCTTCATCCTCCGAGTGTCTTATAGATACCCAATCTGTATCATTAAGAAGAGGGAGGTCAGGGAAGGCCAGTGCTGGGAGCGACCTGACCGGGGGAACTGGATCCATATTCTTTTACCTGAGTAGGTCTGGGGGCACGAGAACGTGACTCAGCTCGCTCAGAGGACCCCAATTTCCCTACTGCCTCTCAGTGGGTGGGGTTGGAGCGCGCCACCCACCCACTCACTCACCCACCCACCCACCCACCCACTACTCGCATCCTCCTCCTTCTTCTCCTTCAACTGGGGAAGTCCTGCATTACCTAATTTTCTTCCCCTCATGAAGACAAAACAGAGAGAGAGAGAGAGACGATGGAGTTTTTTTGGGGGGAGGAGAAGGATAGAGTAGAGAGAGGACGGTACAGTGGCGTAGTAGACGGAAAAAACGAGACAGTGACGGAGTTGACAGGGAGAGAGAGAGAGTGATTTTAGGGACAGGGATTGGCAAAGAGAGTTTAGGAGATTCAGATTGAAAGGATGATAATAATTAGTATCATATGACATGTTCACGCAATCAGATCATCCGTTATTACTGTGAGTTAGGGCGAGTAAGAGATTAAGGCAAATACGATGGATTAATAACTATATAATCCCAGTAGTATGGTGATAAGACGCATACCCCCCATCTCACCTACATGGATCAACCCTCTTCCCTCACCTACATGGATCAACCCCTCCTCACCTACATGGATCAACCCCTTCCCCTGTTACATACATAGATCAACCCTCCCCACCATGAATCAACCCCTCCCCTCACCTACATGGATCAACCCCTCCCCTTACATACATGGATCAACCCCCGTTCCCTTTACATACATGGATCAAACCCCCTTTCTACACGGATCAGAAAAAAAAGAAAAGGAAAAAACTAAACTAAACACCTGTCATCCCTGCGTGAGGTAATTAGAGCACAAGTAACTCACCAGAGGAGCAAAATACTACAGTTTATTATACCTCTATGACACCCCCATCCGTTACCTGGTCATCTCCTACTCTGGTCATCGTGTTGCCCGGGTGAAACAAAACACGCTTCAGACTTCCAGAGACGAAAGACCCAATCTCTCTACTTTCCTCTCCCTTTTTTCTAATTAGTTTTCTTGCCTCTTCCTTCTCCCTATTATCTAAAACTGTCTCTCCTCCCTCTGCTATTCACGACAACAAGTTATTGACAACAGGGTAATTTGGCGGACAATGGCGGCGCCGTGAAAATGGAAAGATTGTCTTTTGTGGTGGTGAGGACATCAAGAAATTTAATTTAGCACGTTGGCGCTTCCTGGTATTCAATTTATTGCGGTGACACTTGAAGTCATTTTTCAGCATGGTGGAGTCTCTGACGCTGAACTTTTAACCCCCGGACAATTTACATCAGGAGATAAGAACAATAAATATGTCAAGAATTAATTATTTTAAAAGATCTTCAAAATATAAAACTTTCTTCCCAAATACTCATACCTGTGCGTGTATTGTTAGACCTAATAGGGAAGTGCTACATCCGCCAATTATGAATATACACATGCTATCCATCAATTAATCATCTTTCTCCACACACGGAATACAACTGCTCATCACGACAGAGGCGAAGAAAAAAACCATAACAAGAAATCTTCAGCGTAAACTAAAGACAACTGGTGTTGTAGCGAAGAAAACTTGTAAAGATTCACTATCCTGAATCTCAGCTTAAGGAAGTCAACCCAAGAGGTTCAGAGACTTATGTTCTAAATTTAATTAAATCAGTTAAGATGTTATCGATATCTGGTACAGTCCTCTTCACTTGTGCGTTTACAGGGGTTCGTCAGGTTTTGTGCAGTGTGGCAGCCCTGTTTGTTTATAGTCAACAGAAGGAAACTCGTAAATGTAAACATCAAAGTAAAACAATATTAAAACAAATTTCTCAAAGATAATGATTTGTGGAATGTTTCTGTGACGAGCCCCTGTAAACGCACAACAGTATCTCCACGCTAACCTGGCCCATAAGCCCCGCCCCTCGTCTATAGCTACAAATAGCTGATTGGTTTCCCTGAGCGTCCTATTCCCCTCTCAGACTGAGCGTATACTGTATAAGCACTTATTTATATCGACCTTTTATAATAACTATTTAAACATTTCTAACATATATTTAACATTATTTTAGATAATAACAGGTCTGCTTACCAATTGTGAGCACATTTAGTTTGAATTTACTATGAACCAATAAGCCTATGGGCCAGGTTAGTGTGGAAAGGGTATATAGTGAAGGGGACTTACATAATGAACAGAACAAACACGAAATATAATAAAAATTCCTTCATAAGTCTTCACACAATGATGAGGACTCGACCAGTCTCTCTCAATTCTCACCAATCTCTCTAAACTCACAAATGATAATCTCTCAAGGTCAACCTAACCTAACCTAACCTAACCCACCAGTGATACCTACACCTTGAAGGTCAACAACGTGAGACAAATCACGACCTAACCATCCAAGTTTTAAGGGACGACCTTTAGGAACCTCAGCTAAGAGACGTACAGCTTCGTCAGGTAGATCGTGACTTAAAGAGAAAAAAAATGACAGACAAACAAGTAAACAATCTTCATTGGAAACTGTTTATTATATCTTAATAACTAACTGAGACTCTAATGACACAATGTATAAATGTTATCATAATTGAATAACTAACAACTGTCATTAATTAATTCCTATCTCTCTGTAATCTCGTCTTCTAGGCTTAAATTCTATAAAAATATCAGAGAAGGTGTATACTTTTTTTGTTAAAGATGAACACCTGGACAGTAACACCTGTCTCACAGTTACGAGCAGACGGTAGCAATGACGTCATAGTTATTTTGTGACGTCACTAATCTATCAGCCAATAAACACTCAGGCAAGATGAAAAACGGTGAGGAAACTGCGATTCAATTCCCTGCTGGTGGAGGGAGGAGTGAAAGGAGTGTTGGAGGTGAGGTGGGGTGATGTTGGAGGAGGTTTATAGAGGTGTAGTGTTGGTGAGAGGGTGGGGACGGGTGGTGTTGGAGGTTAAGTGGATAGAGGTGGGGCTGGATGGGGAGGTTGTATGGGAAGGAGTGGTGATGGGGGTAGGGTGGGAAGAATGGTGAAGGTGAAGTGAGGAGGGGTGGTGGTGGTGGTGGCGAGGAGGACTAGTGTTGGAGGCGAGGAGGAGAGACGGTGTTGGAGGTACAGTGGCGCCTCACAGGGAGACTGAGGCAGCTCGCGGGTAAACACAACACAAAAGGCGGCCATATTTACGTTGTTTTAACAGGTGCAACTTAGTGAATTTTAATGAAGGCGGAGGTCCACACGCGTCCTCACCTGCCCACTGACCCTGATGACTTGACTTATTGAAACAGATCACTGTATCAGGCTTTTGTTGCTGGTGCTGGTGGTGGTGGTGATTGGTGGTGATTGTGAAGGTGGTTGAGTGATACCAGTGGCGAAGGTTGTGGTAGTCCTAACCAACACCACTATCACCATCAAAACACCATTCCCATCAGCATTATCATCGTCAACATATCACGGCCGTCATCACCAACACACACACACCACATCGATACCCATCACCATTACCCCTATCAACACACCATCCTACCACCACCATCTTTGTCATCATTACCACTAATAACAAACCATCACATCATCATTAATCACCATCAACATCTACACACCATCCCCATCACCACTAGTACCATACCATTACCCTCACCACTATCACCATTACCCACACCACTATCACCATTACCCACACCACTATCACCATTACCCACACCACTATCACCATTACCCACACCACTATCACCATTACCCACACCACTATCACCATTACCCACACCACTATCACCATTCCCCACACCACTATCACCATTACCCACACCACTATCACCATTACCCACACCACTATCACCATTCCCCACACCACTATCACCATTACCCACACCACTATCACCATTACCCACACCACTATCACCATTACCCACACCACATATCACCATTACCCTCACCACATATCACCAGCATCACAGCTCGTATAGTCGTTGGTCATAAGAGTTACATCACACAACTGCTCTGAGAGGGAGATGATCAGACCGAGGTTGACAAGAGAGCCTTCAGGGCGACCCGGAAGGCAGGGACCATTATGAAATTCTCAGCGGTAAGGCAGGAACGCTGACTGAACCGCTTGCGTTATGCTGTCCAGAGGAGTGTCTGTATACCTAGATGTATTTTGAACGGTGGTGTATAAGGTATGTATGTTTTGTATGGATATTCAGGTACGAAGACGTGAGGTGTATGGGTAAATGTTAGATTAGGAGCTTTCGCGAAGAGGACAATACAGCACGCCCATCCTCACGTCTCGGCACACACACACACACACACACAACGCCAGCCCATCCACGCTACTTTATGACAAATATCGCAACTCAGAGACAAGGCTGCGGGCGGTCCTCCCCAGTATACACACACACTGAAGGGTGATGAGCTTCGTTGCAGATTGATCATGATGCTATATGCAACAACGCGCACTGTAATTACCAGCGGATTAGTGGTGATGAGAGGGGAGAGGGTCGGGAGGGATTGGGAGGGGAGGGGAGGGTGGGAGGATTGGGAGGGGAGGGGTTGGGTAGGGGGGGATGGGGAGGGGAGGGGCTTGGGGGGGTTGAGGGGAGGGAATCGGGCCAACTCCCAGTGTTATTAGCGATGACCCGAGGTGGCCAACTCCAGCGGCAGGGCCAAGATTAAGTCCAACTGAGCTTCTCTAATGGGTGTGTGTCTGTTGACGAGATCATTTGCATATTTTCTCCTTTCCTTAAAATGATTATTACTCTGATGTAGTTAATGAATTGTCGGCCATTACACCCAAGTATCTTAAATTGTTGAATGACCTGACTTACCCATAATTACCTTCACTATAACAAAAAAATAGATTTAAGAATGAATTAATGCCAACACAAAATAGCACAAGCCATAAAACTCAATCAAGATATGAAATTGATTAAAGTATTAGCAGAGACATGAACGGTGAGTGGGAGAAGATGATCACATAACCATCCAGTTTTTCTCTGATTTTAATCTCGACTCGGGTGATAAAGAACTCCATTACGTCTGCTTTATGAGGGATTTATGAGTAAATTGTGGCATGTATCGCCCAGCGGAGCGTGTAGATGGTGTCATCACTGTAGATTAAGCTTGGTTACCCCTCACGTGCCCCCTTCTGTGAGCAAGGCGGCGGTCACAGAGCCTCTCACTACCTCCTAACACACACACACACACACACACACTGACGGAGACAACTCAACATAGCGGCGATAGTGACAAAATATGATGACAAGGACCGTAAAGTTTTTTAAGAAATTAATAAAAAAACATAAATACATCAACTCCAGAAAAAATACAAAAAACTGATGAAGTAGATGATTATTATACAAGGTGAACATAGTAGTGGTGTGGTGAGTGAACACATCTCTCGCTCACTGAAGTAAAGTTAGTTAAGTTCGTGGGTGATCTGTGTTGATATTCACCCATACGATAGTTTACGAGTCTGGCTAGTTCACGGTGCCAATTAAGTGAACTAGTAGTGGCTCCATTAGTAAAAAGTAGCCACATCCAGCGGTGAGTTAATAAGGAGGGAAAAATACTATACAACATAATGAAGATATGTAAGTCGCGCGCGCGCGCGCGCGCGCGTGTGTGTGTGTGTGTGTGTGTGTGTGTGTGTGTGTGTGTGTGTGTGTGTGTGTGTGTGTGTGTGTGCAAGAGTGGGTGTATGTGTGTGCTAATAAAATATCATGAACTTCCAACTCAATACCAGAGAGAATAATGCACTCTCACACAACACAACACAGCCCATCTTTTACCTATTTTTTTTCAAACTAAACCAACCTCAGTGCACCCAAATCGTGTCATATATTCAATCTTGTACACAAGTCTATTCATATATATCACGTACAAAGCAATTCTAAGGTCAGGTGAAACGGGAGGACCTCTAATTGTGATGTAAATCGGAGGAGATGTGAGCGCAGGTGTTGGCTGTGTTTATGGATCTTTACACACACTAGGGAAGGCGGCACGTGATGTTACTGCCTCGTATGTCAGCGGCCAAGCCTTCCTCCCTGTGATCGTCTCCCGCCTCACTATGGTCTCTTGTCTGGCCTTCTCTAGCTAGGTCTCTCAACACTCACGTCTCTTTCTGAGGTTCACGTCTATGTCTTGTTTTATACGTGTGAGAGAGAGAGAGAGAGAGAGAGAGAGAGAGAGAGAGAGAGAACAACAACAACAAGAAAACAGATAGTATAGAGAAAACAGAGAGAAAGAGACAAAGGAAGATGATGACAAAGAAAGTCACTAAAAGACTATAAAAAAAATTCACAGGATGTAGTAGCGTGTGAGGTGTGGTGGCGCCCCTGAAACAATGAGCAAAGCTTCACCCCCTTCTTCAGTAGTCAGCGTCACCGTGCAAACACTTCCTGGGCAAATTGAGGCTCGTGTGAACACTGCTAGCACGACCCGCTATTGTGCTCTTAATTGATGACTAAACTCTCTATTCACATCCCGAATTCAATCTTAGGTAAAAAAAAATAGTGATACAAGTTTATAAAATTGTCGTCTAAAAGTTCACTATGTACTGTGAACTTTTTTTTTTTAAAGATTAATTTTGTTTGAAGGTTGTAAACTTAATTGATGGTGAACTGTATACTTCCTAGTGGAAATTCAATCACAGATGGAAGTTAGACTTGGATTGTAAATATTGAAGCTCAGGTAATGTTATTTTTCGATTAATTTTATTAGGAATTAATTATCACATTGAGATTATTTGATTATTAATAAAAGTGGATTTTTTTTAAGCGTCCATTGACACCGAGCAGAAACTAACTGTGGGAGGTCCTTCGCCATTATACCAAACACCTAAATTAGTCATTGTCAGAGATTTTAAAATTTAATTCCTATTGGTGTCGGGATTTAACAGATTAATTACATTTAAATAAAGCTTTGCATTATCCCACCACACACACACACACAACGATACACTCACCTCCCCCATGAACGTTTTCTTTCATTCTCTCCCTCCACCACACTTTCCCCACCTCAGTATCTCATTAACCTCGTTAGTCTGAGCTTTACGTTGACCAGTCCCCCATTTCAGTTGGTCATTATGTCACTATGATAAAAACAAATCCTTAAATAACTACTCCTACCTCGTATTATTCTAGTACCTACCAGAATCATGTCGTATGTTCATGAAATAAACTTGTTCCCTTTAACTATCTGAAGTATACTGATATTTTAAGTCCATTCTTCCCATATGCATCTTTCTTGAAGTCGATTACATTCTCTGTTAATATTATCATTCATCCGTTAGTAATATTTACCTTCCATACTCCCTAAGATATCATAACAAGAGGTGGTATTCATTAGAGAAAAATATATCGTATTTGTGTATCTAGAAAGCAACACCACCCGATTTCTTCAGCTAAAATCCAATCATCATAACTGGGATACAATCTTTTATATAATTAACTTGTGCTATTCCATCTGATTACTCTTGTTCATTTACCTTTAAAATCTTCATGATATAACTACTATTAGTCTTACTTAACTACCTCAACACTGGAGTAATGTTTGGATGGTAAAATCGATATAAACATTTAAGGTAGGAAGGTTGTTTTGATGCACCCAAGAGTATGGAACATTATTTACCAATATATCGTAAAGTAAACACTGGCCACCGTTTATTTCTCTCATTCTCCTTTACTTAAATAATCCTCAATAATCAACAAAGTATCAAAATATCTGAAGTGAAATAATTTACCTATAATCTCATCATGTCTTAATAGTCGATATATGATATAATAAATTTGATAAATAATAAACACAGTTAATTGTTATCAACTAATTCCAAAATGGGTTGATTTTACTCGATAATTTAATTTGTTTTGCTTAATTTAGGATTTTGCTCATGAGAATTTTATTTTATTTTATTTTCTAGATAATTGTGAGAACTCTCCGTTTGGTTAGGTTAGGTTAGTGAAGATGATGCTTATGACGATGATGAAGATGACCTTTTAGTAAGTGGAGTGGTTTACCTTGACCTCTCAAGACGTGGTTTACTGGCCACACACAGAGTATACACACACACACTAGTCATCCCACAGTCACTTGATAGAGGAACACCCCCACAAGCAGGTGAGACTAGTATACGTATCTTCTCTCTTCTTTTTACTTTTTTTTATAGGTTTTTGGTGAATCATTTGAGTTTATACAACAAGTTGGTTGGTGTGTAATCAAGGATGCGCAGCTGTGTGTGTGTATGTGTGTGTGTTTATGTAGCATCGCCTGCCATGTACACCTGCGAGAGTTAAATTCTGATGCAGCTGACATAACGCAGCTGTTTTCTTCTGCTGTTGGTCTTGTTCTATTTAAGGAAGAGACTCCCCTGTTCCTTGTTTCAGACCCCCAGGTGTATTGGTGGGAGCAGTTGATTGGTTGCGTGTGACGCCGTTCTCTACCAAGTTCTCTAATTCAGCCTTCACGGTCTCTACTTGTATCAACGTCGAACAACATAAATATTTCTTTCTCTTTATTTTATCTCTTTAATTCTCGTCTCTCGTTACAGTTTCTTCTCTGGTCTCTCTCTCTCTCTCTCTATTCTATTAATTAATTATCTCTCCGAGTTCTGTTTTCTTTTATCTCATCTCCTTCACATTCTCAGCGAAATGAATGAACGCTTTGCCTTTTCTCCGTCTGCCTCCTCCACCATTATTTTTACGAGACTGGCTGTCCTTGCGACCCCCCTCCAGTGAGAGAGAAAGATAGAGAGAGAGAGAGACTTACCTCTGTGTTCCAGCAATAATTTCCTCCAGCCAAGGGGGGAAACGCCCTTGATTTTGAGTGTGATAGTGAGGGCATGAATTAGAAGGGGAACGCACCAAACTTTTTGAATATATGATTAACATCTCTGAAGGGGATGAAAAAAATATAAATAAAATCTTGGAAGTGAGTAATGTGTTTTAACTAAATTTTCTATTAATAAACGTAATGAGTGTTTCTATTTATTCTTAGTATTAAAACACACACACACACACACACACACACACACATAAAGATCCCATTTAAAGGAATGAAGTATATATGCCAAAAGGGGTTTATTTATTCAAGTGTTGGGTATAAATAACTGAATATTTTGTCCAGGCAGCAACTTCGATAAAACACGATAAATATTTAGTCGCTATATTACCTGAATGTTGTTAGAATGCGGTCCGAGGAGGCAAAAAAAAAATGAACGCTTGTGAAATATTATGGCACAGCTGAATAACTTAGATAACTGACACGATCAAATAAGATTACAAACATATTTAAAGGAAAAAAAAACAAGAACTATAAACACTCATTTAAAACAGAAAAAAGTTTAGAAATTAGTGATTCTTTTGCTGTCGGATTTATGCTGGAGAAATACCTTTGATGAGTGATGCAACAAACGCCACGATTGTTTTTAGGAAGGATTTATATTTTCTTTTAGTTATTAGTGTTTGTTTAAGTAATTATTGTTGTTTGTTTATATTGATTGTTTGTTTTAAATGGGTAGGTATTGTTTGTTTTAGGTCTTTGTGGTTTGAATTGAATATTTATTGTTTGTTTTAAATGATTTTTGTTAGTTTGAAGTAATAGACATATAGAGAAATAGAGGTTACTTCATTGCACTCATGGGATTAAGTTATAGAACTCAAGGGTAAAGTCATCGTACTCAAGGGGTAAAGTAATCGTACTCAAAGGGTTAAACATTGGTACATACTCAACTCAAACATTTTATCATCTCAGTGTTAATTAAAAATGTTACCACATATCAGACTTCACCTTTACTTTTATCAATTTTAAGTTTCGTTGCATACCACTCATAAATATCAACCAATACCAGTCTTAAAATTCAAGTCATACCAATAATGACCAAACAGTAGTCATACCAATAATGACCAAACAGTAGTCATACCTTTACTTCTTATCTACATGAAACATATCACTCAAGACAACTCAGTTTGCAGGTCTTAATATACTGTGTACAACTATCAATTACACCTTATCTTTGTATTAATTACTAAAGAATGTTGTACAGTGTTTTAGTATGTTCACTATTAGGTATAGTATATATTATCGTGATATGCTTTAGAAATTACCTGCACGTTTCAGCATATCGCCTCAAGGAACGCTGTCACGACCTTAATTCATTCTCTCTCTCTCTCTCTCTTATAAAATTCCAATACAAACTCTAAAATTACTTTCAACACTACGCCGACAACAACACTCGGCAGCAGACGTACAATTATGGATTCTTTCCAAATTATGCTTTAAAGTTTCTCTCACAGATGAGTCGAGTTGTGTTGTTAGGACCAGGTCATTTTGTTAACATTATTCGGAGGGAAAACAACGAGTAACTGGTTTTATCATGAGTCTCATGCCATGGGTGTCTCGTCATGGGGTGAGTCTCATGCCATGGGTGACTCTCGTTATGGGGCGAGTTTCGGGTCATGGGTGTCTCGTCTTGTGGTGAGTCTCAGGCTATATGTGAGTCTCGAGGTCATGGATCTCTAAACATGGGTGTCAGGTCATGAGATAATTGTCAGGTAATGGGATAAATGTCATGTCATGGGTTGAGCGTCAGTGGATAAGTTGTCAATCTACTTTCCAGATTCCCACACCTGACCAAAGCAATAATTAACCGCAATACCTCACACACACACACTCAGTTACCTAACCACCAACTTATATTTCCCTAATTAACAAACTAATATAGCAAACAAACATATAATCACTGAGAAGAAAATTTTATATATATTATTAATAAGTTATAAATATCAACACTGTGATATATATTTCTGGAGTCTTATATAACAAACATAATTAGAATCACTAGGTTGTTTACTAAAATGACAAACTACTACTTGTATCTCAACAGGCATAACCAGAGAGACGTATTAATCCTAACTACTTTAATTGTTGATGACTGGTATATTCACTAACGTACAGTACACACTTAAAAGTTGTAAAAGTTGTTAAAGCACAGTAATACATTATACCATCAACATCTACCAACCCACCTGCGTTATTCATGCCATCATTCTGTGTGGTAAAAGTTGTGTCTCATCTCACTTCCCAAGGCAATTGTCCAGCCGCGGTCATCAGGGTAATGGAGGCAAGTGGAGGAGGAGGTACGTGTGTGGCAACAGTCAATTAAACTCATCTGAAGTCGTTTATGGGATTGTTTCTCTTGTCTCTCTGTCTCTTTGTCCCTGTCTGTCTCTTTGTCTCTCTGTGTTTCTGTCTCTCTGTCTGTCTCTTCATCTCTTTGTCTCTGTTTCTTTGTCTCTCTGTCTGCTTCTTTATCCATGTATATTTTTCCTCTGTGCTGGTAAGCGACACGAGGATTCACTAAGAAATTAAAGTGACACGAGATCTCATAAAATAATCTCACAAGAACCAACGACTGACGCAGGAACTCAACAAGTGATTAGTTAAAGTAAAATAGTCTTTATTATCTTTCACAACTAATTTCAAAAGTCCTTTAACAACCCACCAAAGACTGGGGCCCCTTGTGGGAGGTCTTCGGGGGTAGGTCTTCGGCGGAGGTGTTTGGCGGAGGTCTTCGGGGGTAGGTCTTCGGCGGAGGTGTTCGGCGGAGGTCTTCGGGGGTAGGTCTTCGGCGGAGGTGTTCGGCGGTGTTCGGCGGAGGTGTTCGGCGGAGGTGTTCGGCAGAGGTCTTCAGGAGTCTGGCCGGTCTTCGGAGAGTCTTTGGAGAGGTCTTCAGCGGAGGTTCAGGTCTTTGGCGGAGTTCAGCAGAGTCTTCGTGGAGGAGTCTTCGGCAGAGGTCTTTGTGGAGTCTTCAGCAGAGAGTCTTCGGAGGTCTTGGGAGGTCTTCGTGGGAGGTCTTCAGGAGAGGTCTTCGGCAGAGTCTTTGTGTGAATCTTTAGCGGAGGTCTTTGGCAGAGTCTGGCAGAGGTCTTTGGGAGAGGTCTTTGGTGGAGGTCTTTGGCGGAGTCTTCGGCGGAGGTCTTCGTAGGAGTCTTCGTGTCTTCGGAGAGGTCTTTGGGAAGTCTTTGGCGGAGGTCTTCGGCGGAGGTCTTCGGCGGAGGTCTTCGGCGGAGGTCTTCGTGGGAGGTCTTCGGGAGAGGTCTTCGGCAAAAGTGACAAGCCCATACATCAACAAACCCACCCATTACGTGCCGTTAAAAGTCTTTATTTCTACCGTTTTATAACTTTTAATTACCATAGAGAGGGTCAGTCGAGCACCAGCGGTCAAGAACAGGTATAGTCGCGTGTTTGCGATGCAATGGTATTTAGTAAACTATCTTTAATTAAGGTCTACTGTCGCCTTTTCTCTTTTGGCCTAACCTAACCTAACCAAACCTAACCTTCGAGTGTCTGAGAGAACAGTTATATATTTCGTGTAATGTATAAAGTTAAATAAATGAACGAGACTAAATAATAATAATAATAATAATAATAATAATAATAATAATAACAATAATAATAATAATAATAATAACCTTAGTCAAAATAACAACTAACCTCAATAAATTATATAAAAAAAAAATTAGATAAATGAACCAGAAAAATTATCATAAGCCAACTAAACTAACCTGCCATTCAGCACCAGGGTAAACAATAGAGTCTTTTAGTTTACGTTAAAGATGAAAGAGTAAAACCGAAACATTAATTAGTGGGAAGGGGGAGGTGGGAGGGTGAGGGAGGGGTAAGGGGGGAAGAAGGGGAGGAGGGATTGATCTGTCAAGCTAGTTCCTGTGACGACGACAAAGTGGTTGGTCCATTGAAAAGTCTCTGATGGAATGTGTAATTTAGGACTAGTTAATATCCCTTGTGAGTCCGTCATTAAAAGCTTGGTGCTGAGGCGATGGAAGGGGGAGTGAGGTTACACACACACACACACACACACACACACACACACACACACAGAGCACTTCCAATTTACCCAGATTTTTCAATTAGAAACTTTGATATCCTCATAAATCACACTTGAGGGGAGGAGGTGTGGGGGGGTTATGGGATGAGGTGCTCACATAAAGTGTCTTAGTGGAAAGTAAGATGAGAGCTCTATATAGAGATAATGAGAGACCTTATCTCTCTCTCTCTGTCTCGACGAGTCAATCAGTATTCAACTTTTCACTGTCTCCTGTGTCCCCCTGCTGGTGTCCACTGTCTCCCTATGTCCGTCTACCGATGTCCACTGAGATCATGAGTTTCTCTCATATAAAAGAAGTCCATTTTACTTCCCCCACGACATGTTGAAGTGACTGTCAGTGCTTTATATTTTACATTGTGATAAATAGACTAAGTACGAAGACATAATAGAAACTTATATTAGAATAATTAAGTAATATGGCCACATTATAACTGAGATTTTAGTCATAGGAATTAAATACTAAAAAAAAAATTACTATGCGGAGGACACTGTTGCACTGCTAAATCACAAACCGCCATCACTGTTCTTCACTGTTACAAGGATAATTACATGAGTACAGCCACATTGTAACTACCATCAAGAGTGCCATAAACACAACCCACCGAGTGAATTCTAATAACAAACCCGTATTATCATCGGTACAAACTCATTTTAACCAAGCATGCCAGCGTCACATTCTCCTAACAGACCTCGGCTATGATGTCAGAATTCAAGCTGCAATTACTCAGATTACAAATACACACACGTAGGAAAAACATTGAGGGGATAACTCTTTCATGACTTGTCTTCCAACACGTCTATGAGCGACTTCAGTTACGTTAATTTCATCGTGGTGCAGTAAGTCGAAGCCGAAGTCACAGAGAAGAATGAAACATCTCTAGACTATGAAGCATCTACCTCCGTATCTATCAATCAATCAATCAATTAGTCTATTTTAGCTATTAGCATTATGCCGCTCCAAAACTAAGTAGAAATTGAACAGGTTTATCCAGTTTCACTCTATGACAGTATATATACAATAGATGCCATATACTACGATGGGTTTAATGCCATTTCTCACAATTAAGACACACAAAATGTTCCTCCCTCATAACTTGTCGACTGTGTGTGTCCCATGTCCAATTAATAATATGAATGGTGTATTAATAATAAACATAAACAAAACAATTGACACTAAGTAAACAACTGTTAAGATCAGATGTTTTAACTTTTGTTTTTTTTGTGCTGAATTTTTCTTCTTTTATTTTATTTGTCTTTGTTGTTGTTCGCGTGTTTGTTATTCTTCTTGTTTGAGGTAATTCAGCAATTAAGTTTATTTACTCCATTTGCAATGAATTTGAGGTGGTTAAGACTAAAGACATTATGTCGAAGTTGTTCGTTGCATACTAAGAGAGAGAGAGAGAGAGAGAGAGAGAGAGAGAGAGAGAGAGAGAGTCTACCTTTCCCTAACCCTGGTTCCGTCTGACAGAGCTGCTTATAGTATACCTTGTACCTACGATAACTTATAACACACATAGCAAAATATACCATAACTACACGAGCGTAAGTTAAGTTAGATGACACGCTATCTGGACAAATTCCCTTAGGCTAGATATGCAAGGGATGTCAAATATAACTCTAAGTATAACTACAAAGTATACACAACACGCTATCTGGACATATTCCTGTAGAGTGGACAAGCGACCCCCCGAGACAAGGCAAGACACTCAACAGCGCCCCAAGTCCCTTCACGATGATAACCCGACGTGCTGGGTGGCTTGCTCACCACCGCAGCGGCCACAACCTAGGACAATTATGACGTATCTCGACAGTGTTATAAACTAAATGAGAGAGAGATCCCTAAAGATTATTCTAGTAAGGATTAAAATTGTATGAGTCTTACTGTACCGAGGAGTTACACACACACACAGTTAATGTTTTATTATGCCATCAAGAACATGATATATGTAGTAGTATATCGTGGATAAGAAGCATTTGTGTGGCAGAGTAAAGTATTCTTGTATCTCACCGATAAGGGATAAACTACCGAGCGAGAGTTAAAAATGTTTAAGTAAATGTTTAGTTAAGTGTTTATTTATAGTAAAATAACTATACAATCTAATCTAATCTAATCTAACCTAACCTAACCTAACCTAACCTAACAAGGGATTTTGTGCCTCTCTCTACACACAGGTGACAAGGTGAGTACTGAGAGTTTTTACTGACCTAAAATCCTAATCAACTAATAACTGAAAGACTTATTTAATTCATTGTTCCTTTACATAATAAATATGACATATGAATATTATTTATCAAAATCTTATCTTTATCTATTTGCTCATTATTTGATTTTTCTCCTTCAATCAATTTAAATTATCTCTAATAGGATGGACTATTTTTTCCACCTGAGTCAACTTAAAGAAGAAAATATATGATTATTTACTTGACATGAAGATTAATTAACAAAATATCGGGACTACCAGACGAGTATGTTGTGATCTGAGGGGGGGAGGGAGGGAGGGAGGGAGGGAAACAGGCAAGGAGCAAGCAGGGAGGGAGGCAGGGAGCAGGCAGGGAGGAAGGGAGCAGGCAGGGAGGAAAGGAGGCAGGGGCATTTTTCTGGGACACCCTAAACATATTAAGTATCCTTAGGTGTTTAAGTCTCCAACACAGTCCATCACTACAACGCTGTAAGGCTCTGAGCAGTGACGCCGATCGATCATGAACCAACCACTGCATGAAACAAAATTTGACTCACAGTGACAAAGATTATTGATGTTTTTATTACCTGTCTCTTCCCCAACTACTCTCTCACACCTACCTCAAAACTTGGCATATATCTGGGAGCCAACAAGGCAAGGTCAGTGGGGGTGAATTAGTATAGGAGGCATGTAGGTACAGCCATCAAGTAGGTCCTACCTCAGGCTTACAGTGTCTCCTATTCTTCTTCTTCTTCTTCCTCCTCCTCCTCCTTATCACCATCATCATCATCATCATCATCATCTCTTCTCTCAGACCAGCCAAGGATAAAGAGGAAGGACTGTCTAATAGTATCCCGAAGGGGGTCGTCAAGTAATGAGAAAAACTAAGACTACACAACCAAACTCTCTTCTCACCTAGGAGTAGACACACTGCATAAAACATTAAATCTGCTTAAAATGATATACCCAAATCTTATTATCAAAACCTCTGTAAAGCTCAGTGAGTGTTGAAAACCTAAACATCATGACGAGAGATAAAAAATAAACATTCGTGAAATCTAAACCTGATGCCACATTTCCCGCAGTGTAAGAAAAGTCGATCACTCTTCCCTCAATTGCAAAACCAGAACAAGGAATATACCGGCACCTCACCACAACCTGAATTGGAAACACCGTACTAGCGTGTATAAGCCCAACTAACACGTAATGGATTAGTAAACCTTATAAACTCACAAATCGAGAAAAAACAAATCCAATCCAGCCACGTCAGCTAAACCTTGGGAACAGAGCAGGTAAACACTTCTCTCACACGTCATAAAAACAAATCTAGTAACTTCTATTTTTTTCCCCTTAGCAGGATGTGAGTCTGAGGCACAGCGATAGCAAAAGGTGAGGAAGAAGAGGATGGTGCCTCGTAAGTTTTATAGGTTCCATTAAGCATGTAGAGTTGTCAGTGGAGAGTGTGAGGTGTGTGATGAGTGATCTGAGAAAACTTGTAAGGCGGTGAGAGGCGATGTGTCAGTGATTACGAGCAGTGATGTATACGGTGCGAAGGAGGGAGGTGCTGGGGAAGGTGCGAGGGAGAAGGTGTTGGGGGAAAGGTGTGAGGGAGAAGGTGTTGGGGAAGGTGTGAGGGAGAAGGTGTTGGGGAAGGTGTGAAGGAGGAGGTGTTGGGGAAGGTGTGAAGGAGGAGGTGTTAGAAGGTGTGTAAGGGAGGAAGGTGTGGGGTGGAAGGTGTGAGGGAGGATGTTGGGGAAGGTGGGTGATAAAGAGGGAGAAGGTGTTGGGGGGGGAAGGAGGGAGGTGTTGGGGGAAGGTAAAGGAGGGAGAATAGGTGTTGGGGGGGGGAAGGTGGGGGGAAGGGTGTTGGGGAAGGTGTGGAGGAGGAGGTGTTGGGGAAGGTGTGAAGAAGGAGGTGTTGGGGGAAGGTGCGGAGGGAAAAGGTAAGCTTGGGGAAGGTGTATGTGTTGGGGAAGTCAGTGAGGGAGAAGGTGTTGGGGAAAGTGTGGAGGGAGAAGGTGTTGGGGGGGAAGGTGTGAGGAGAAGGTGTTGGGGGAAGGTGTAAGAGGATGTGCTGGGGAAGGTGGTGTGTTGGGGGGGAAGGTGAGGAGGGAGAAGGTGTTGGGGAAGGTGAAGGAGGATGCTGGGGAAGGTGTGTTGGGGGAAGGTGAGAGGAGAAGGTGTTGGGGAAGGTGTGAAGGAGGAGGGAAAGAGGGTGTGCTGGGGAAAGTGTGTGAGGGTGGTGTGCTGGGGTGAGGGCATGGAGACAGAGGGAGGAGGTGTTGGGAAGGTGGAGGGGAGGAAGGTGTGTGAAGGAGGAGGGTAGTTGGAGAGCAGGGAGGGAGGAAGGTGAGGGAGGGAAGTGAAGGAGGAGGTGTTGGAGAAGGTGTAAGGGAGGAAGGTGTTGGGGAGGTGTGAAGGAGGAGGTGTTGGAGAAGGTGCAAGGGAGTGAGTCTGTGATGTAGAGTTTGTCTGCACACACACACACACACACACACACACACACACACACACACACACACACACACACACACACACACAGCAGCAGCATCAGCAACAGACACGATGGTGATTACAATAGCCTCCCTTCACAGGTCAAAGAAAACTGGTAATATATAGAGAGGCAAAAGCGTCTGTTTATCCCGTCGTAAATAGCGTTATCACAGCCCAGACTTCATAGCTCCCTGACAGAGATATATACCACTTGCCAACCACCAGTCTACTCCTCACTATACCTCCAACCTCCCACCCCAATTCTGTTCCCCACTTCTCACCCCTTCCCCCTCACACCCATCCCCTCCCTCTCCCATCCCCCACGCCTGAGAATCTGGATCTAATTTATTGCATTTATTTTTTTTCAGGCATTTATCATCATCGTCTTCGTCATCATTATCATCTAAAGTCTCATGAGAAAACAATGACGTGAATGAGAATGAGGCTATTTGTTTTTTATTTTTATTATTGTAAATTTATGAGTGACAAGAATTTGACATTTAAATATTAATTGGATTTATGGAGAGCGCTTTGATGAGGAGTTATTCTCTCTCTTTTCTTACTATTTAACTTTCTCATTCTCTCACTTCCTTAATTTCTCACCCCCTTCCTTCCTCAATCTCTCGTTAGCACAGTCTCATTCACTCATGGAGAACACAAAGCAAGAAAAAAAAATATTAAACATAAAAAAATAATGCAAATGAAAATCAAGGAATATCAAACACAAGGACAGCTCACACCTGTTACCTGGCCACCAAAATACCTTGATGAAGCGAGCGACCTGTCACACACACACACACACAACCTATATGGTCCGTGGTGTTCAATCTTGTCAAGCACTAACCCTTCCCCCACCCCCATCATCTTATTCTATTCTTATCTTCACTATTTTGATTTATTATTTACGATTTTTTTTATTATGTTTGTTTTATTATTTGCAGTATGTCACAATTGTCATCTTTCCTTCATTACTTACGACTGAAAAAAAAAGGGAAATTGTATCTTTAATTCTTATAGTTCCATTTAATTTATTTCCAATGTGTATTTCCTCCTCAGTGTTGCGTCTCTTGTCATCATCATCTGTCGCTTTGTATTTTTCTTTTAATCTAACCTAACCTAACCTAACCTAACCTAACCTAACCTAACCTAACCTAACCTAATTCTCCTATTCACTTTCTCGTTAATTTCGTAAGTATAGATGAGAAAAGAGATACGATCAAGTAATAAAAAGGGAGAGGGAGAAAGAGGGAGGTAAGGGAAAGAGAAAAAGGGAGGGAGAGAGAAAAAGAGGGAGGGAGAGAGAAAAAGAGGGAGGGAGAGAGAAAAAATAAACAAGGACAAAAATAAAGCAGGAGAGATGGAGAGAGAGAGAAAGAGGGAGAGAGAAAGAGATGGAGAGAGAAAAAGACGGAGAGAGAGAGAGAAAAAATAAACAAGGAGAAAAATAGAGCAGGAGGAAGGGAGAGAGAAAAAATGGAGGGGGAGAGAGAGAAAGAGGGGAAGGGAGGGAAAGAAAAAAATAAGCAGGGAGAAAAATATAATTACTTCTCGTACAACAAGATTTGCTCTAAGGTTAATCCTCCGTTAAACGAGACTCTTGTGGGTCTTCTCTCCCTCCCTATAACCCCTCTCCCTCACTCCCTCTCCCTTTTCCGTGACTGTATCCCCTCCCTTCTCTCTCTCTCTCTTAATTATCTATCCCTCTCCCCTGTTCTATCCTTCTCTCACCCTATCTACCTCTTCATCCTTCCTCTTCCCCATTCTCCATTGCCTCCCACTCCTTCTTTCACTCCCCTTCCCATCCATTTTCCCTTTCTCTCCCCTTCACTACTTCCTCCTTCCATTCTCCCCTCAACATCTCTCCCTCCCCTCCCCCCACTCCCCCCCTCCCCTCCCTCTCCCCTCCCCCTCTCCCTCCCTCTCCCCTCCCCCTATAAAAGGTGATTAGGTGAAAGTAATTAATATTCCTACGGGACTGTTGGTAATCACCGGGGTGTTTGAGCCACCACTGGTACACCTTCTGTCTCCCTTTAATTAGTTTTTAAGGGCAAGGAGGCGTTGGTGAGTAGAATCACGTTAGTGGTGTGGTGATGGTGGGTGGTGGTGATGGTGGTGGAGTGGTGGTGGTGGGTAGGTGGTGGTGGTGGGTAGGGGTGTGGAGTGGTGTTGGCGGTGGGTAGGTGGTGTTGGGTGGGTGGGTGGTGGTGGTGGGTGGGGGTGTTGGTGGGTGGGTGGTGGGTAGTGGTGGTGGTGGTAGTGGGTGGTGGTGGTGGGTAGGTGGTGTTGGTGGTGGGTGGTGGTGGTGGGTGGGTGGTAGGTGGTGGTGGTGGTGGGGTGGTGGTGGTGGGTGGTGGTGGGTGGGTTGGTGGTGGTTGTTGGTTGGGTGGTGGTGGTGGTGGTGGGTTGGTGGGTAGGTGGTGTTGGTGGGTAGGTGGTGGTGGTGGGTAGGTGGTGTTGGTGGGTAGGTGGTTGTGGTGGGTGGTTGGTGGGTGGGTAGGGGTGTTGATGGAAAAGCAGGAAGAAAGAGGAGAAAGCAGATGAAGGAATGGAACGGAGGAGGAGGAGGAGGAGGAGGAGGAGGAGGAGGAGGAGGAGGAGGAGGGATATGAGGAAGAAGGAGGAAATTGGAAGGAGGGGAGGAGGGATTTGTAATTAGTTCTCATTACTTGATCTCCCTTTGGGATTAAATGAGGGGAGGAGAAAGGGAGGGGAGGAGGGAGGGAAGATGGGGGGAAGAGGGAGGAAAGAAGTAGGAAAGAAAGGAAGGGAAGAAGAAGGGGAAATGGAGGCATGATTAAAAATGTGAGAATGTAATAACAAACGGAAGAGAATGGAGGCAAAAAGACCAATGAAGATAGTGTGTGTGTGTGTGTGTGTGTGTGTGTGTGTGTGTGTGTGTGTGTGTGTGTGTGGAAATCTCAGTAAACTCAAATATCAAGAACATGATTTTCACTTCCTCATTATATCGAGCAACAATCACTGGCACAATTAATGAACAACAATAATACAAGTTACTCCATGACAGTCATCTATACTGACAACTTTCATCTCACAGGTATTGTTAGGTTAGGCTCGGTTAGGTTAGGTTAGGTTAGGTTAGGTTAGGTTAGGTTATGACGATGGTGAACTTGGTGTACTGGACAGGTGTGGTGAGTGTTGGAAGGGGATGTAGAGTCTCAGTTTAATTAGTTAATCACATAATTAATATAAAATACAAACAATTACTTATGCAAATATAAACAAACCCCCATGTATTAGAACGTCATCATTTATAAAAAACAAGAACAAACTTATTACACTAAACAACAAACCAACAAACAAACAAACAAACAAACAAAAAACAACCATTACTCCACCTATGTTTTACTTACTTGTTTATGTGTGTACTTGTCTACCTCGGGGTTAATGAACCTTCTACACCTGGTACAACTAAACAGGACCACACGATCTGACACACACACACACACACACACACACACACACACACACACACACACACACACACACACACGTTCACAATATTACCCGATGGTTGGTTAGGTCGACAGCTTAAGGCGCTCACACTGTTGCCAATTACGAGTCTTTTAAATTCTCAGATCAGATTATTTGGCATGCAACACCTACCGTCGTCTGTATTGATGCTAGGATTAAAAGTAAAAAAAATGCCTAAGCAAGTGTAATTGAGTCTTTAGGTAAGATTCTTGGAGGGAGGGGGTGGATGGTCACACTCCTCCTCCCCCCCCTCCTCCTTCTTCTCCAGCACCCATAAACACATTCTTAATATGAACTAAGTACACGTCGTGGTAATATAATTTTGACGTCATTGGAAGGGAGGGACTGTGGCCAGAGCATGGCATCACGTGGGATGGAGACTCAAGAGGCGAATGACCCAAACACACGGGGTAATTATTTCAACCCTTAGGAAGCTGTTCATTATAGGTCATTTGTTATCGTGAATTGCAGCCTGCTAGATCGGGAGACCACAGAGAAGAGACTGAATACAACAACAAAAAATAATCATTAATTTGATGTCTTTATACATGCCATTAGACGACATCAGTGCTCGGTAACAATCACTGCTGTTAATTGGCCAGTTAATGGGTATAAATGAGAGTGGTAACTTGAGTAATGGGGAAAATCATAGGTTGCGTGGGAGACTTTCACTCAGAAGACTTAGTTCAAAGTAATGTATTTTACTCTAAGAAATATAACAATAGTTATATTCTATTACCTGTAATAATTCAGGTGTTTAAACTGCACCCCGTATAAACATTCACAAAGAACAATAAGAAACAAAATCTTCAAGTTACACATATTTGATAACACTCACTCAATGTTTACATCCTGCACAACTCAGTACCTCTCCCGCCTCTCCACTTACCTTCACAAGATGTGTAGTTCAACTTTCTCCAGCATTATCTTCCACGTACTTCAGTAATACGTTGCCTGAAACAAACAAAAGAGCAACCTGAGTATGTTTATTCGTATCTTACCAGACGACTTTTGTTACGCAATATATATATATATAAGATCAGTAGCATAGAGCAGGAGGCCACTCAGCTTTTGTTTAAGTTCACGAAATAACTCACTTTTTTCTGGCTAATTCATGAGTCCAAATGAATCAAACAAGAAATTATGTTTGCAATGAATCTACATGTATTTAGTTCACCTATTTAGAATCCTTAACTAAAACCTAGTATGGGAAATCTGAACGTGACCTGACAACACGCTTTGTTTACCCGGAGCATCAGACAGTACTTACTAATACTAATACTAAGAAAAACATTAAAGCAAGTCACAGCGCAATCAAGACATAAACAAACTTTTTTGTAGGTATTTTGACACACGAGACATTAATATTTCCACACAGTATGTCTAAAAATAGGAGCAGTGAGCACAAGACATACGAGGCGGTGGACCGAGGTGGTAGCGGACATTGTCAAAACTTAAACAATGGAAAGAACCGCCATCTTACCTCAACTCTCTTCCAGGAATATTACTTTCATGTCCGCGAATTTTTTTTGTTTAAGATAACGGAGAAAAAAGGGGAATTTTTTCCAAGATAGGATAACGAGAGAAGAGAGAAAGACAATGAGGGAACACATTCGTCCATTAGCACTTGACGCCAACGAATAGACAAGAATAAAAATTATCCTGAATATATTATTTTCTTATTCAACGTTGTGTTTACTTATTACCATCGTGAATAACTTTATCAAAATATCAGATTCTGTGCACACGATTACTCTAGCGTTGTCAAGTCACTGCTTTTAGTCTGTAAAACTTGACGGATCGTGACCAAACTGACAGAACAGAAACCCCCGACCTTCAAGAAGCTCCCCCAAGAGGATTTTAGTGCTTCGCTTTTACAGGCATAGGACCTTTCTGCTTTCATTTCACGACAGTTGTTCCGACGTTACTCTATTTGGTAACCACCGGACGGATGGACTACCTAAGGGCATCACTGTACCATTAAAATAAAACAAAATAAATCGAGAGAATCAGCAATGACAAAAAAAACACCATAGCCCCAGAACAAGCTACACAATGCCATAAGAATCAACAGTGCCACAAGAATCACCACAGTCTTACAGCAAGCAATACCGAGCCATAAGAACCAATAATATCACAAGAAATACTACAGTACTAGAAGAATCAGTCGTACCACAAGAATCAGCAGTGCCACAAGAATCAGCAGTGCCACAAGAATCAAAAGTGCCACAAGAATCAGCAGTACCACAAGAATCAGCAGTGCCACAAGAATCAGCAGTGCCACAAGAATCAGCAGTGCCACAAGAATCAAAAGTGCCACAAGAATCAGCAGTACCACAAGAATCAGCAGTGCCACAAGAATCAGCAGTGCTACAAGAATCAGCAGTGCCACAAGAATCAGCAGTGCTACAAGAATCAACAGTGCCACAAGAATCAGCAGTACCACAAGAATCAACAGTGCTACAAGAATCAGCAGTGCCACAAGAATCAGCAGTGCCACAAGAATCAGCAGTGCCACAAGAATCAGCAGTGCTACCAGAACCAAAAGTGTTAAGAAGATCAACAGTGTAGCAAGAGCCAGCAGTGACACGAAGGTTAAGATTACAACACATCTCTGAGTAATCGTGTCCATATTGAAGATAAATTGCACTTGGTCTAGTCCCCCTCCCACACACACTCACGCACACAAGCTTACAAGGCCATACACACACACACATACACACATAAAAGCTCACAAGGCCAGACACATACATATAAATAAACACCCAACCAAACAAACACAGTATAACATGTACACAAACACATAAAACAGGCAAACATACACAAACATAAACAAAGACAGAGACAACAACATACTTTCACACGGTGCCACTCATTACTGTGATAATATCTACCCCAAGAGACGATAATAAGATACCTTGACAAACACCACCACTCCCTCCCCCCCCCCTCCTAGTATACCCGCACAGTCTTTGACATTCATGCCTGAGCCGTGAGATATACGACCCACCTTGAGCTCTGAGGGAGAATGTGATTAAACTCTTGAGTTTTGATGAAACTCTCCAATTAAGTTTCTCTGAGGGTGGAAGTGACTGTGAAGAGAGAGAGAGAGAGAGAGAGAGAGAGAGAGAGAGAGAGAGAGAGAGAGGTGGTTTCACTTTTGAGTGGGTGTAATAATAATAATAATAATAATAATAATAATAATAATAATAATTAACGGTTTATTAAAAGAGCATGGCAGTTAGAAGGCTGAAAATATACAATTACATAATTGGGGAATGGGTCTCTTGATTTACAAATGATATACAAGTAACATAAGTGATACAAATATGATATATAATAATTAGGTGTTGATAATTTTTACAATGGTTGGGACTGTGTGTGTATGTCATGTTTGCTTGTTCTTGTCTCTCTCACACACACAGACTATTTTTCCCAGCAGTTACTCCCAACCAGAAATCTGTCATCCCCCTCTAATCCCCCATCCTCCCTTCCTCCCACCACCCCTCACTTTCCTCCAACCACCCACCTCCCTTCATTCCTTCCTCCCCACCATATACACCTCACCTCCTTCCCTCCTTCACCACCTACACCTCTATCCCTCCACCCTCTCCTCCCTCCCCCCCCCTACCCTACCACCTACACCTCCCTCCCTCCACCTCCCCCACTACCCACACCTCCCTCGGGCACTACCTGAGGCCAGCACGTGGTGAAACACAAGTCACCAGCGATAAACTCCCGAGTATAATAATAAGTTTATACATCACGAGCAGTAATGACAACAATTATCATATCATTACTCTTGACAACATTCTCCAGATGCTGTACTTACTGAAAGTCTTCTAACCTAACCAATCCTTACCTAACCTAACCTAACCTACTGTGACAACATACTCCAGATGCTGTACGTACTAAGAACCGAACCTACTAAAACAACATATTCCAGATGTTTTATTTACTGACAGTCTTTTAACCTAACCTAACCTGACCTGACCTGACCTGACCTGACCTAGCCTAACCTTGTCGTCTACTGATTGACTATTAAATGAACAGACAGTGTGACGGCTGAACATAAAATTTCTCCTTTAAATAACTTACTGAGTTATAATGGCTGTGAAAGTAAGACATATTTAGCGGTATTTAAAGTGTCAAAGGAATAAGATCTTACTTGATGAAGCTTCACTTAACCCAGTATACAAGGACTCACTGGCCTGTTTGTTAAGGACTAATTGATCGTATGAGCTTTGACGTGAGCATGACGTGTTCATTTATCGGTTCATTTTGTCTGGGTAAATAAAATATATCTTTTTTTTTCCTCCATAAAACAACAACAACAAAAGCAACAACAGTAACAACAACAAAGAAAACTTCACAACAAAAGCATCAATAGTAACAACAAAAACAGTGCAATTACCAACAACAATAACAATAATAGCATCATTAACAACAAAAGCACATACATAAACAACAACAAACTACAAGAATAATCGATACTTCACCACTTAAAATATCTCCTTTAATTGAAGTTTAATACTGAAGTTTCTCATTGGTTCTCTTACAGGACCTATAATAAGACTTCACCACTACAGTAACTCCTTTGTCTCCTCACGTTTAAGGCTGAAATTGTCCATTATTCTTAAAAGATCTCCAACACGTTTAAGCTTTCATCTCTCAATATCTCTCATCTACAACGGAGAGATATTATTATACGTTGTCTCTTGATCTCTCCTTATACACCTACTGGGACAAGTAAGACCTCATTCTCACTGTCTCTCCTCAGGTTGACATTTTAAGGTTACCGGGATGACATAAATTGTAACCAGAGAGTCAGTTTAATGAGGATCAAGTATTTAGAGCTGCAAGTCTCCGGGAGGAGTGTGGAGGGGTGGGGGGTGTGGTGGGGGTGGAGTGGTGGGGGGGGTTTAGATGTTAAAGGCTACTTGCCATTCTGTGATAACATCGAGGTCAGATCCTTATCGGTATGGAATAATGTTCATTCTTGGTAGTAACTTTCCCCTGACTCTCTCTCTCTGTTCTTTGATTCCCTTAACTATATAACAGCGGCTTCAGATAACCATCACCACCAAGGACTCCCTGAACCTGAAATGGTGTGTTAATGTGTCTCAAATAACCGCTGAACAGTAGCTGAGAAAACGAAGGTATTGGATTATAAACACACATTCCAGATGAGTCCTCTTTTTTTTTTTTAGGACAATGTGACGAGTGAAACCAGATGGCTTGGTCCCTCTGATTCCCATCTCCGTCCAGCATCATTTGACAGATAATTATTAAGATCTGAAATTAGTGCTATTGTTAATTATTTGGGGGGCAGGGGGGGTAATGAAACAGAAAATTACCGAGATTAAAACGTGTATGATTCATGGTATCTACTTTGCACACCTCGACGCGGGAAAGCAAGACACATGACCCACCTTACTTGAAACAAAGGATGATAAACTGGAGGATATTTCCTTCATTGTTTGCCACACTCAGGTGCATCAATCTTGTTCATTAAAAGCTATTATTTGATGTAGTTTGAGCCTGATTACTAACTCGAGTCTACGGGGCATGAGAGAGGTAAGTAACGGTGGTGGTAGAGCTCATCCTCACGTTAGATATTAATTAGAATATGAGCCTTACCGACGGGGCTTTGTTAGACCGGTCCAGCAGGGAAGGGATACATATGCTGTCGTGGGTAGGTTGAGGCAACGGCTGGTGTCTTGAGGAAGAGTTCTCAGGTAAGAGAGACCTTCCCTGAAAGATTTTTTTTTGTTTTTACATAAACTTTCATCTAACTTTCTAGATTGAATGAAAAAACTTAAAACCACAACTTGTTAATCGTAATTGAAAGTCTATTTTGACTAGAGCTCACGGCCACAATAAGCAGTTACTTGTGTTGATGATATAACCCGCTTAGCTAGTGACTGAGACAGAGAGGAGGCTTGTATGTAAACGAAAGATTGAGAAAATTATTCATACGCCACCGTGAATGTATGCAGACACGCATCTTCAAGGGGGGGTGGTATGGGGAGGGGATGGGGAAGGAAGGGAAGGGAGGGGAGGAAAGGGGAAGGAGGAGGAGGGAGGAAGGAGGGGGGAAGGGAGGGAGGGGGAGGTACTCTACCTTTCTCTTTCTCTGCTTGCTCATTCCTACTCTCTTATTTCTATCTTTATTACACTTTCTCTCTTCTTCATTCTCACCTTCTCACTCTCACTTAGACATTTCACCAGCGCGCGCAAACAACCTACCTCTCTCTCTCTCTCTCTCTCTCTCTCTCACCTCACACCTCTTACGTGTTATCAGACGCCAGATAGCATCAGATTGGCTGTAATACCTGACCAAATCTTTAAGTTTATCTCCGCCACCATTTTTCTCCGTCACTTTCGCGTGTCCCTCCATAGCTCACAGCATTTACTACATTATTTATCAGGACACACTTTCATTCCTTCAGCGCCTTCTTCACCGTCCCTCATCAGCTCTATATTGTTGTTGATTGCTCCCTTGGCCACCTCTTCTCTTTTGTTTTATCGTTGACTTTTTTATTTTTTTTGTTAGCACCTTATTTTTTTGGGGGGGTTGTGGGGGGGTTAAGGGGATGTATAAGTGAGAGAAAGAGGGGGAGGGATAAAGGGAGTGAAAATGGGAAGTGGATTAAGGAGGTGGTAGGTGCTGGGGAGAAGGATGGGGTAGGGGGATGGAGGGATGAAAGGGTGGATAGGGAAGGGAGGAGAGGATGAAGGAGAGAGGGTATATAATTATTGGTCTTCATTTAAAGTAACTCTGATCCTTCCCCCCCTTTTGTACATTGTCTCTTTGGCAAAGTTAGGTTCGGTTTTGGTTGGAGTTAGAGTGAGTTAAGGTTTGTTTTGGCTTGGTTTGGTTAGGTTAGGTTAGTAGGTAAGAATTGAAGTATACCTAGGTGTCTAATCTTCGAGTAGTAGGCTTTTCGCTATATACTCCTTCTGCTAAATCCTCCCCGACGTACTGTACATTATTAGTGAAAACGATATACAATAGACAGCAATAGCCGCCTTACTCACGCGGGCCCGACGCAGCGAACTAATTATAATTAACATAAAAACACCGACGGGGGGAGGGGGAGGAGGAGGAGGAGGAAGAGGAGGGAGGAGGAGGAGGAGGAGGAGGAGGGAGGAGGAGGAGGAGGAGGAGTGATAGGAGGGGGAGGAGTAGGAGGAGGAGGAGGACTCAGGGATGTGTCTTGGCCTCTTACATCTTCTTCTACTACAGTAACTACACCATACAATCACAGTCATGTAGAATGAGTTAACACCATCCCAAAGTCATCACTGCATCTATTACCTGTACCGGCACAACACTATCCCACAGTTATGGACATTAGTATTCACCATCACATACCTACACTACACCACAACACAACGACGCAACACTACATAGTCACACCACAACGCTACACAACCACACCACGACACTACACAGCCACACTAACTACACAATCTTACACACTCACACACAACAACACCACCACACCAGCCACACACCACACCACACCACAACAACAGCCACCACACCACATCACACCACCACCCTATACAGCCACACAACACCACACCACAACAACAGCCACCACACCACATCACACCACCACCCTATACAGCCACACAACACCACACCACAACACCACCACCACACCAGCCCCACCAGAACACAGCCCCACTGCCAGTCTTAACTATACCAGAGAGCCACGACCCTCGACCTCAACAAAGCACCACAGGGAATGGGTGGATACTTGCCCCTTTCATATTACGAATTGGATACTCTCTCCCTTTCAGCGGCCTGAGGACCACGCCCCTCTCTTTCAGGTGTTTACTGGTGCTGGGGCTCGTAAACTCCTGCAGATGGCTGGCAAAAAACCCTGACGAGAGGGTCGAGGAAATAGCTACTGAACAATGGTCTATAACAGCCTAATGATCTATTGGATGTGTGTGTGTGTGTGTGTGTGTGTGTGTGTGTGTGTTCTGGTGGTGGTGAAGGTGTGGTGATGATGGTAAAGGAGTAATAAAATTAATTGGTGTTGTGATAGTCTTGTTTGTTGGCACGACTATTACTTTTAATGATTCTAATACTTTATTGTTTTGCTATTACTAAACCATATCTACTGTACTACTACTACTACTACTACTACTACTACTACTACTACTTTCTTCACCTTTCAGCAGTACTCTTCTTGCACACTCTCACACCAACAATTGTTCCTCCTCACACTCTCCTGCACTCTCAACTGCCACCAACACAAATCTCCACTCATCACCACCACCATTCTACCTACACTCCACCCCAGTCACCCCCCCTCTCCCCCCTCTACATCTCTCTCCCTGTACCTCACCTCTCAGAAACTCATCACAGACACAGACACACACACACACACACACACACACACACACACACACACACACACACACACACACACACACACACACACACACACACACACACACACACACCTCATGTGACTGCACCAGCCAGTGTACCTGCGTTCAGGGGTCGAGGGAGGCATTCTCCAAGTAATTAGCCGCCCCTGTCAGTGTAGTTAAGACAGGCATAAAGTGAACCCAGGTGCAATTAGCTTTGGTCATCTGAACTAGTTTATTGAGAAGGGTGGAGGGGGCGAGAAGAGAATAGGAAGAGGAAGGAAGGAGGGTGAAGAGAAGGGAAGGAGGGAGGGAGAGGGGGAAGGAGGGAGGGGAAGGGAAGGAGTTAGAGAGAGAGAGGGTATGGAGGAGGGATAGAGAGTGAAGGAGGGTATGGAGGAGGGACAGACAGGGAAGGGAAAACAGAGAGGGAAGGAGAAACAGAGCCAAGGTGGGAGAGAGGAAAGAGTAGGAGAGGGGATGGGATGGGTGTGTTCATTGGAAGCTTCAGGAGGGAAGAATGAGAAGCAGGGGAGGGGGAGGGAGGAGGAGATACAGAGGGGATAAGAGGGACGGGAGGGGGAAGAGAAGAGGTAGAGAGAGAGAGGTGGATATGTAACAGAAGAAATGACGAGAGAGGAAAAGGGATAGAAACAGAGATATGGGACAGAGGAGAGAGGACTAGAGGGATAGGAGGAAGGAGGGAAAGGAGAGACAGACAGTCAAACATACATACAGACAGATAAGTTATAAGCCGGCCAAGTAACAAACCTAATTACCACCTGGTGTAATTTAAGTACAACTATGTAAATCAGGTCTAAATTAAGAGGAATGTTATATATTTTACACAGGTGCTTGGTGAAGAGCCTTAAACACCGGCCTCTAACAAGGTTAATTGAAACTGAACTACGGGTTAATGAACAGGGAGTGTAATGTTTGTGGTGTGTTTACAGTGTTTACATACAGGTGGAATATGATAAACATGGGGGGGGGTTGAGCAGGCCAGGTGAGGACACACACCTGAGCCACAGGTACAAAGGAAGAGTATGGTGATTCCAGGTGAGTATATTTTCCTGTTACGTTCATTGTCTATGCATAAGCGTGAGGTGTAAAGATTACCATTAATCATTAATTGATTTAAGACTCCCTCTGACCCTTGAGCATCACCTGACCTAGAGTTCTTATTGGGAGACAGACAGACAGACAGACTGACAGACAAGGGAGATAAGATAAAAGATGAAAGGAAGAAAAAAAACGAATGAGAGCCAAAACAGTACCGAAATAAAACAATACACACACACACACACACACACACACACACACACACACACACACACACACACACACACACACACACACACACACACACCTCAAGGCCACAGCTACACACTTAACACGGCCAACACAAGTCACTGACCCCCTTAATGAGGAAACTTGATCCTTCTTTCAAAAAAAATATATATTTACACTCAGATGTTGGGTGTTTATAAGTGAGTAACACCTGTGCCGGGGATGATTAGACACAGGTGTGGTTAATTATGTGATGATATTAGTACTTCACCTTGGGGAATAAAATAAAAGTGTTAAAGTACAATGTACAGGTATGTACTGTTGTGAGTGTGTGGGGGGGGGGGCGGGGGAGGTAAATTTATTTCAGTTCTTCGGTTGGTCATCTTGTTATACCTCTCTCTCTCTCTCTCTTATAAATAAAACACTGATCACAACATCTCAAGAGAGTACACGTCACATAGTCAATATTTCCCTTTGAAGTAGCACGGTCGTCTAGGACCCAAGTGTCAGCCCTCACGACAACTACCACTACAGCCCTGACGGTCCGCCTCTCCATCTTTCACTACTTAACCACATTAAGATCAGCCAATCCCCGCAACTTTAACACTAAGCTCCTCGTCTGGTGTGTGTGGCAAGATAGGTCCAGTCGTTCGTAAATTCTGTCGTCAATGAGGAATTCGTCCAAATATAAAGTAAATGTGAGCGAAGATAAATGAAAGTAAGTAGAAGGGAATGGATTAAGCCAGTACCCTAAATTTTTACTTCTTAGCACTTTCTATTATGACACGCTGTGAGGGGGAGGAGGACCTCAAAGCTGCTCGGGTACAGCCTCACCTAGGGTTGGATATTCTCTCCAAGTGCCCGCGCGCCTACACACACACACAAACACACACTACTGATGTATCCTCATTATGAACAAATTAAGAATTAGGTTCTTATTCAAAGCTAGAAAAATTAATCGTTGAAGACACTGACACCTGACAAAACACATTTAATGTATTTGAACAGTAAATAAAGCTTCATACCTGCGTCATATGGTGAGTGTTTGAACATCTTATCGACCAAAGCTTCGCCTGCATACAAAAACGTCCAAACATTGCCATTGCCAACTTAAGGTTTTTTTTTCGACTATCGAGGCTCAAATCACGAGAGTTGTGATGCTAATTGACAGAGGACACGGCGGTGGTGTACCAACAGTGACGCAATCAGCTGCTCCGACCCCACACAACCAGCTGATTCACCCCTCACCCTCACCCAATCCCCCCCCCCACCCCAGCACCCACACCCAAACACCTGCTCAGGTTTACCTACATTCCCTAACACTTATACATCATCTAGAAAGAACACTGAGATCCAGTCGTACTCACCGACGCCATTTAATGCTGTCTATAGACGTATGGCAGCAAATAAGTCCATATAGAGTCCTAGATCCAATGAGACCCTCCCAGCCCCACCAAGACCCCCCCTCCTCCTCCTCCCAGCACCTGCCTCATGCCCTCTGCTTTATTGCTCGTTACCTTAAATGTTTCATGGAGTTTCAGAATCATAAACTATTGTATCAGGTTACCACTGTTTGAAGGCTGACTTTATCTTTCACCGAATAGAAGAGAAATCTGTAATTACTTCTTGTTTACCCAAAGATGTTAAGGAGAGTACTGTGTCAACAAGCATTTATAATTGTTAACGTCTTGTTTGAGCTAAAATAACATTAACGTCAGATAAAGTAGCTCAGAAGGTGTTCATCATCCTCCCCTGGTGTCGCTGTTACCTTTCGGGGACGAAATCGAGTTTCAATTTCCCCAGTAACACGAGCCGCTTCCAGACACTAACAAGTGATTTACGAAGTGCGATATGGAAGAGTAATTAGACACGTGGTGTTTACAGCTCAGGATCTGCTGATTGGTGGACGTGGAGAGGTTGATTTACATCCAAGGTTTCGATACCAGGTTTCGAAACGACTTCAGGTAGGAAGTTCAGAGTTTTCCAATAATGGCAAGAATTGGGTACACGCCAGCCACTTTCACACACGTTCACAGGATGCCACTTCGATTTACGTTACATTTTTATCTAGGCTTTAACGACACTCTGTTAATCTAAATTCATCAACCACTGAGAAAAAGCACACAAAAAATTATCCAATTATTATTGAAACGCTCCTGTAATGTCCTCATGACTGTTTAAATGAAGACTAACTCACGGACAGACATCAATAACATATCATAGATTCTCTCCGTCGTTCATGAGTTATTTCTTGAGATCACAAATAACTCCTTTATTCCTTACCATCAATAACACATGCTTACTTATCTCAGGGGTATGAAACTTAGCCAAGTATGTCTCGTCAAGTATATAACCTTACCTAACCTAACCTAACCGAACCTAACCTAACCTAACCTAACCAAGTAATGAGAGCATCTGAGCATCAAACAGTCACAGACCAACACACTGTAAGGCTGCGTTACTCCTCACAATGTCTCCCAGGTGACAGGTCCAGAGGCTCCAGGTAACTCAAGCATATTCGTAATCCTCTTCATTCTCTTTAGCCAATCTTTCCGCGGCAATAAATGACATCCTCGAACATTAAAATTATATAAGAATAAGTCAAGGTTAAAATATCACCTTCATGACACTTTCACCTGTGAATTGATTACCTGAACCAAGTGCTACCGTATGTATGAAGGGATTTACTGTAGTAGAACCTGAGTCAAATAGAACCCAGAGGAGGAAGGTTCAGTTGATGTTATAATTCTGATTTAAAGGAGGAGAATGTATAGGAATATATTGAAAGGTTCACTTGTGTTTCTGATGCATTGATGAGAGTCTGGAGTCCTGGACACACACACACACACACACACACACACACACACACACACACACACACACACACACGTTAGCTTGCCTTCTAACCGACTAGATATGTATCTTAACTAGTTCACAAAGCGACGAAAATGTGAAGTTGAAATCGCATCGAGAGACTCTGAACTCAAATAAAAGTGATTCATTTTACTCCAAATCTTTGAGAAGTCGAATATTTTTGGTGATCGTCTGAGCTCGCCCCACTGTCTACCTCCCCAAGACTGTCAGGATAAATTAGTCTATATTTCTTGTTGATTTTATATTCAGTCAATTTTATTTCTCAGTCGCTGGTGGCATTCTTTAAGTTATTCCTCACAATCTGTCGTGGCATTTCAATCAATCATCTCTTCTCCTAATTAGCTAATCCTACCAGTCAGTCAATCTTTCCTAATCAGACGTCCATTCTTGTAAATTATCTTTATCAATCAGTCAATAAGTCTTACAGGGCAATTCGCCAATCTGTCAGTCAGTCAACTCTCTCCAGTCACACATTTATCCTCCTAATTAGTTGTTCCTGCCAGCCAGTCAAACAGTCAATCGTACCCACAGTTAGTTTGTCTCTCTCAACCCCCCCCCCCACCCGTCCCCTCCAGTCGTCTTGAGTTCAGAGCAAGTGACAACACCTCCATCTGATTAACACACAGTAAGACTAAAAACATCCTTACTCAGTTGCTAAACACTAACACACAAATATATAAGCAAGTCTAAACATCGCCCATCACCACCATGCTCTGTTCTGTCTACTGTTAAAGCCTCTGAGATTTGTTTATTGTGTGAATTAATTGGGATTTTATCGGATTGTATATATGGTGTTGCTGAGGGAGGTGAAGGAGGGAGAGGGAGGGAGGGGAGAGAGAGAGAGAGGAGGAGGAGGAGGCAAGGGTTAGTTTGAAGTGTTGTCAAAACCAGGTGGCAAAAGATAAGAGGCAGATTACCTACAACAAAGACTCGTTGGCAGAGGATACAGATGGTTCGCTTTGTCAACCAGTCTAGGAGCAAAATATTATCGGCCCATCAATCTGATTTGGTGAGATGTTAAGCCCTGATCATTTAAGTATGGCCGGGAGAGTCATTCCAGTGATTTATTAACGATCGTCAACGCCTAGGTAACAAATGACCGAGAAACTGTTAAT